>NC_056739.1:748615851-748845851 GCF_019279795.1 Protopterus annectens | reverse complement strand
TATTTATATATATATATATATATATATATATATATATATATATATATATATATATATATATATATATATATCGGTCTACTTTTCTTCATTGAAATTACATTCTTTCAAAGAAATTAAATTCCGAGAAAGTGCACTTCAATGAAGGTGCACTTTCGCGAAAGCTGATTCACCTAATTGGATAAATAAACAAAATAAACATTAAAAACACAGTTTTTGTGTGGGGGGGAAAGCCCCCCTGCACTCCCACACCCCCACTCCCCCACTACTTAAATATACTAACTCTGAGATCACACTACAGTGGGGAAAAGGATATATTTCCTTATCCCCACTGTACCATGCTTTGGTAAATCGGCTTTCGTGAAAGTGCACTTTCGTTGAAGTGCATTTCCCGAAAGTGGAGTCGTAATTTTGTTTTTTGAAATAATGTAATTTTGATGAAGAAAAGTAGACCCATATATATATATATATATATATATATATATATATATATATATATATATATATATATGGGTCTACTTTGATTTATTGAAATTACACTTACTCGAATACGTATTTGCCAAGATGACTTCAATGAAACCTTTAAAAAGCGAAACCAGGAAGCACCAAAATTTTTCATCGGGAAACGAGCCACTAGGCCAACAGGGTGAACTTTGCCCTTTTCTCCAGTGCAGTGTGATCTCTGAGTTGGTATATTTTGTTACAGGGGGTGTAAGGGGCAAAGACCCCCACTTGGGTGGATATGCTTTGTGTCCATTTTATTATTGTGCCCTGCTGCCAAGTGGTTCATTCTTTGGTGAAAAATTTTGGTGCTTTGTGGTTTAGCTTTTTAAACATTTCGTTGAAGTCGTCTCGGTGAATACATATTTGGGTAAGTCTAATTTTGATAAATCGAAGTAGACCTATGTGCATACATAAATACACACACACACGCACACGCACGCACACACACACACACACACACACACACACACACACACACACACACACACACACACACACACACACACACATATACTGTTGTATATTCATATTGCTACACTTCCATACTGCTGTATGTACACATTGCTGTACATGCATAATACTCATATGCACATATATACTGCTATACATGCATACTGCTCTACATACATAATACTGTATATACAGCAATACTGTTGTACATACATACTGCTCTACATACATAATGCTGTACATACATACTGCTGTACATGCATACTGCTCTACACACATAATGCTGTGTATACATAATGCTCTACATGCATACTGCTCTACCTACATAATACTGTACATACATACTGTTGTACATACATACTGCTGTGCATTCATACTGCTGCTCATACATAATGCTGTACATGCATACAGCTCTACATACATACTGCTCTACATTCATACTGCTGCACATGCATACTGTTGTACATACATACTGCTGTACATGCATACTTCTCTACATACATAATGCTGTACATTCATATTGTTGCACATGCATACTGCTGTACATGCATAATGATGTACACAAACCAAAAGAATTCTTACTTGATACAATCTCCTGCTCATGTGGGTGAGGACTTCATACAGCAAGACATCTATGCATTTAATTTGCCATCTATTCAATACTGCTCATTTTCTGACTTAAGATTAATGTGTGTGCTATTGTGGTTGTGGCTGCATGTGTATTTACCTTTCACACTTGACAGAATTACAGGACCTCATTCTGCATTCTGTTATGGAATAGCAGATGTGGCTAAGCAGACAGGGTCTGGATTTTTATATAGACATAGGCTGTTATAGGTTTGAAACTAGCAAGCTCTTAGCTGTTGTCAGCAATCTTTGTGTAAGATAATTCCTCATGGGCATGTATAACTTCAATGCGGTTATGGTAAATGAACTTGAAACGTGTTAAAATGTTTACATTTCATATTATAGTATCTTTTGAAGTCATGTCATTATCTAGTCTGTGAATTACATCAATGTATAAGACACTTACTTTGCTATATTTATAATAATTTTCTGCCTTTTGTGTATTCCGACAGGTGCTGAGCAAAGATGAAGTAATCATGGCATGCGCATAGAACAAATGCATCGACTGGAGGAGCAATGACAGGAGAGTGGTATGGCTTCTGTGTTTGCATTTTGCTGTTGTGTTTGTTCCTTCTATTTAGTGGCCTTTTATTCCTTCCATTTATGACTGTTAATGCAGTTGACCTCAGTAATTACAAATGTTTATAAATGCTTCCTATGATTTAACGTCAATCATATATCCATAGGATTGTTACTGTAATATGTAATGCACATGCTGATCTCATGGGTTCCATGCAGATCGCGAGATGAATGCCTGTGAGCTACAATGCCGAAACTAGAAGGCCGCAGCACCGCTAGACCGTAGAGCAGTGCGGCCAAAAGGGAGATACACTGTGGGAATCCACGTTGGTGGGAAAACAAACAAATGGAGACAACCCCTAAAGCAGGTACGCGGGCTGCAAACTGACAGTGGAAACAGCCGCGCAAAGCCGAGAACAAGTGAAAACAAAAGAACGGAAATAACAGTAGCATACCTCAAGCACTCCACATGTCCACACAAAGCACAAAAATACATTTAGCATGAAAATAACAGCAACGTACCTGTAGTGTTCCACAAGTCCTCACAAACCCACACAGTAAACATTCCCAGGAAGCAAATAGTAAAACCCACAGTAGCTGCAGCTGCAGCAGAGCATATGTACATGTGCATTTCCCAGACAGCAAGAACACCAGAAGCATCCTTGCCAATACATCCTAACAGTATATAACAGTACAGACAGCCCTGAGCTGTGCAGAAAATGTGTAGCCCTAATACCACACACATGTGGACGTCCAGCAGTGTAGTGGAACAGACAGATGAGTTTTAAACTTCATACCTCTCAGAAAGTACATGCTACCGCAAGACCTGTTGGTGTAACACCAACCAAGCATGTCACACCATGATGGACAAAGTGTCTCTGTGAGTACCACTGCTGTGAATGGCTCCAATACATGCCCAACCCATAGTGATGGAGAGGCATGCCTGCAACAGACAGACACTGTCCTGCCAGAGCCCCCCTAGTGCAGTGGCAGGTGGGAACATGCCAACTCGGGCAAGCACAGACTACCAACCCAACAGCAGGGAATAAACATTGTAGTAGGGGAACACTGTCATGCAGGGGTAGCAACCCTCCACCCAGTCCACAGCAGCATGTGTGTATTGCGGGGGCCGCCAAACCTATCCATTGGTTGCTGCAGCTGGGGTACACAAGTATGCAGGCCCATGTAGGCAGACAAGAGTGCAACACATTGTAACCTCCCTATGTAACCTCTGTCACTAAAACTGAGACTAGGCCCCACACCCTGATTGGCCGGCAGCAACAGCTAGGAGTTAAAGGGGACCTGTGCAGTACACGTAGAAATTGTGTTGCAAGCAAGCTGTGTAGATGCCTACCAGACTATAAGCACTTGTCAGCCCCATGGCTATGTAAACTGCACATAGTGAAACCCTAGCAGAACAGGCAGTCAGAGCAAGGTGGAGTAAAGACAGCTGCACAGGGCACTGTGGCAGGCAGCGCTACTTCACAGTGTACAACACAAGGTGGTGTACAGCAACTATTCTAACGTCTGATAGTGACTTGTACCAGGGTCATGTCTACATCCTGTTCTCATCTACACTGGCCGTGATGGATACTGAGAGGCCATCAACAAGTGGCGTTACCATGATGGAATCTATGTACCTGTATATCCCCGGTCAGCTTGGCAACAGATACAGCACAGTGCCCAGCCAACGGGGCAAACCAATGCTGGTAGTGGAGGGATACCTCTACCATTTGGAGCATGAAGCACCACCTAAACGGTACTGGGCATGTATCGAGTGGAGAGTAAAGGCCTGCAGAGGTCGTGCCATCACTGTTCTTCAGGATGAGGGGGAAGAACTGCTGAAATCACTGCCACACCATCACGGCCCAGATGCAACAATAGCCCAAGTGGCTACACTGTGAGCAGAACTGCGGCAGAGGGCAGTAACCAGCAATGACTTGCCAAGCCTGGTAATGCAGAGTGTCCTAGGCAGAGTGGATGACAATGTACTACAAGAGATGCCTTGCCGTGCTACCCTGCATCATAGCATAACCAGGGTACAGCAGAGGGCATGGGCATCCATGACCACACCTCCTCTAACACTCATGGATATTGATGTCAGCCAGTATCCACTCCATAGTGGCAGCTTTATCCTCTGTAGAAGGTCTGATATGGATGGGACTGATTCCTTGGTTCTACTTACAACGTCACAGAATATGACTGATCTGTGCAGATCTGACATCATTCTTGGGGATGGCACCTTCCCCACACGGGCTAGATATATGTCGCCAGCTTTATACATTACATGGATGTATTGGCACCCCCACCTCAACAAGGTTCATCCCCCTGGTGTACTGTCTCATGACACAGAAGTCAGAGTCTGCATACAGCAATATGTGGAAGATACTGAAGAGTATGGCCGCAGAACAGGGATGCACCTTGGCTCCACAGTATATTATGACTGATTTTGAGAAGGCAGTGATCCATGCCAGCAGTAAGGCATTCCCTAAGAGTATTCTGAAGGGGTGCCTTTTCCATTTTGCACAGATCATTAGGTGCCAGATCCAGCATCACCACCTTGTGGCCCTCTATGGTACGGACACTGCTTTCTCAATTGCCATTCGCAAGCTAATTGTGTTGGCATTCTTACCACTGGAAGATGTTGTCCCTGCATTTCTGGACATTGTGGCTACTTTACCAGACTGTGCACAGCCTATTGGCGTATTTCTGGACCATCATTATGTGAGAGGCCGACCACGCAAGTATGCATCCCGCTGCTCTGCACAGCAATGACTGCCATCGTCCTACCCTTTGAGGTTTTGGAATGTGTGTGATGTCTCTGACATGGACTTCCCACGGACTAATAACCAGGTGGAGGCATGGCATCGTCGGTTGAAGGTGTTACTGGGATGCCCTACTGTGCAGCTATCCGACCTTCTGTCTGTTATGCAACAGGAACAGAACCTGACAGATACCCGACGGGAGTCTCTTTTGAGGGGGATGCCTGTGACACCATGTAGGAAGGCTATTGTTGTAAAGGAGCGTTGCCTAAAGCACATCTTGCAACATAAGTTTGACTACAGTGATGTGCAGGATTTTCTCTGTGCTGTGGCACATTTCTACAAGTTGTGATTATATCTGGGTTTAGTATGCACCAAGCACTGCACACATCACTTTACATATTGTGTTAATAAAGGCTTTTCCCACAGCACACAGGTTACACACTACCACTTTCATGCCCACTTGGCATCCTATGCCATGCACATGTTCCACTGACAGTTGCACATGGTAACTTCTAGGGGGGTGCAGAGTGTATCACTAAGGGGGTTTGTGTCTGCCACCTGTGATTAGGGTGCAGGGGATTCCTCTATTCAAACAGGGAATTGTCCGCAGGCATTTGTCACTGCAGCTAAACTGCCAACCTGCCATGTGTCCACATCCAGCTGTCTCACAGGGGTTGTCACGTGCGCCGCCTAGGTGCCTGAACCCTGATCTCATGTTTATATTTTCCATTGCAAGTTGTAGTGTGATAGTAATTTTAATACTATCTTTTGTAATGTAAGATTCACTTTGTTAACACAACTAGAATGATACCTGTTATTTACCTCTCCTTGGTTTATATATAAGCTGTGTGTATTTCTATATAGGTAAAATGGAAAGGAGGTTTTGGAGAAGAATTTATGAACACCCATATAGTATTAAGAAAAGGGATGACAATAATGCACTATTCTGGCATATTAATCTCAATCCTGACAACTTTTTTCATTTTGGTATTTTGGAGGTGGTCAGTATGGACATTAGAGAGGGTGACTGGACCAACAAATTGGACAGGGCTGAAATGCGATGGCAAATTCGTTTGAATGCCACTGTAGCCCCTGGTATTAATGACCACATTTGTATCAAACCAGAGTTGAAACATAGGACTACTAAGTTATAGTATTGGTGTTATCATATACCATAGTTGTCAAACACTTTGTACTAGTTCAAAATGTTATTTATGTATTGCTGTTTTAGAATGATTTTTTTAGGGTGTATGTTTTTAAAGTTTAATTAGTGTGTTAAGTGGGGGGGACTGCTTATTTAAGGTGTGTCAATGATGTATTACACAGTTCTGAAGAAGTCTTGGATGACGAAAGCACTTGACTGACTGTGTTACTACTGAGTCTTTCTTGTTGTGGAATTAAATATTTTTATTTGATACTACCGAGTCTGGTTCTTGGCTACTTGGAGTGGTGATTCTGGTTTTTCTTGGTGCATTTTTTCCACTCCATACTCCATTTTGTTGTTCTTGGTGTTTTCTTGGTGTACTGTAGCCAGCTCAATACTCTGCTTTACAGTTGTGGCTGGAATGGAAGGGAACGGTTTATCTCCGGTGTTTGAGGACAAATTTGAGTCTATGCCATTCCCTTGCGGTCAGAGAGTAGAGGTGGCTGACAGCAATATTTTGCAGCTTATTTTAAATTTGACAAACAAGGTTTCTGAACTACAACAGGCAGTTCTAAAACTACAACACCCAGCTACTCCTAGGTTCAAAGGAACAGGAGGACGTCAGCAAAAGGAGACGGGTGGAGTGTCATCACTTGTTAACCATACGGTGAATGGAGACCATTTGGCAGTGGAAACAGGTGTTACAGCACAAGGGAGAGTGGAAATGGCTAGCACTTCACATGGAACTCATGGACTTCCACAGACAAACGATTATTTTAAGGAATTTTAAGGACTGGATTAAAAATGACTTTGGGTTATTTCAAATGAGTAGTACTAATGAAAATGATACTATGGAAGCAAGGTTAGTCACACTTGAACAGAAGTTAACTAAAGTTTGGAACCTTCAGTGTGACAATGCTTATTTAACTGAGTGTGTGGCTAAGTGCAGGGTCCCTAAGGGACTGCGTGTCTTTAGATTTCCCAATGGAGTAAAAAAAGGGACAGACTGAGTGTGAAGAACTGTTACAAATGTTTGATCGCCATGGTATTGAACTTATGGAATTTATTGTTAGGGTTAACAATAAAAAGATTGATGAGTTACTAGCTGAAATTGATAAGAATGAAATTATTTTGAATGATGTTAATTTTAATAATTTTTTTGGGCAAATATAATAGAGTGTTTGACAAGGTTGAACATGATGTGGGGAACAACACAGAAAGTAAAAAGAGGAAGTTGGTGAGGAACGAATTTGAATACACTAATAATTTAGCTTACCCTTTGCCCAAAGCTTACACTGATGTGGGGGACAACAATGTAGGCAACCAGAGGGTTGACAACTATAACACTAGGCCAGACTCTCCTCGAAGGGAAGGTGGTAGGGATAGTACATATGACCAAGAATACCCCCCTCTACGGAGGTCCGAAAGACTTCAAAATAAAAACAATTTTAGGGATAATGCTTTTTTAGGACAAAAGGGAAGGGGAAGGGTGAACACTTACAGGAATCAGAAAACAATGGAGGAAGAACAGTTACCACTAGATATTCCTACTTGTGATAATACAACAGTGAGTGAAGCAGATGAGATTATTACTTAATTCGGGGGAGTCCTACACACATACCGGGGGGTTTAATATTTTCAACTATGCAGGTGTTGAAGTAAGTAAGGACCTTTTTTCGCTTTTAATGAAGGGAATAAAATTTGTACCATCTAGGAAGGAGGATGTTTGTATTGCTTTAACTGAATTTAAAATTTTCACTAGAAAGATGAACTTGAAATATATGCTTAGGGACAACCCTTCATATAATGAAAAGAAAAATTAAAAAAAGAAGAGCTGTTATAACCCACCTCTACACCCCCTTATAGGGACATTTGACAAGATATGCTCCCAGGAGATATATCAAATGTTGAAACAACACAAATATAAACAGTTCAACTTGACTAGAAAAGAAAAAGAACTGTTAGAAGAACTAAGAAGTAAGTCTAGTTTGAGACTTATGAAACCGGACAAAGGTGGGGGGGATGACTATTGTTAAAACTGAAGATTATAACAACAAAATATTTGGACGAAAATAAATACCAGTGTGTTTCTAGAAACAAAATAAACATTGCTTACAGGAAAATTAAAATGACACTGGAAGACCCTCTACTTCAGGGAGTTATTAATGAAGAAACCTACCATTTTTTGTATAATGAACATCCAACAATTCTGGTGGCCTTTGGTATTCCGAAGACCCATAAAATTATTTATGATCCCCCATACAGACTTATAATCTCCTGCCAAAACAGTATTTCCTACTCATTAGGGGTTTTTGTTGACCAGGTGGTGAGGAAATCATTAACCCATATTGACCATATGTTAGTAGATTCTTGGGATTTTTTTGGGTCGGATAAAGGAAGAACATTATAATGAGGAGGTTAACTTCTCCACAGTTGATACTGTGGACTTATTCACTTCTATACCCCACTAGTTAGACTTGGAATATTTTCATGAGGTACTAGTTGAGACAACTAGTTTGGGAACACCATGGTCAATTTTATTATGGTGTTAATGGAGATTATTTTGATGAACAATTTGATTAGTTTTGGTGGGGAGTTTTTCCGCCAGACAAACGGTATAGCAATGAGTAATTGTTGTGCACCTTTGTTTGCAAACTTAGTCATGTACCATTGGGAAAGTGAGTTAATTTTTTAAAAGTCCATTTAAAGACTCTTGGGTAGTGTATTTAACATTCTTGGATGATCTTTTCATTCTTTGGAAAGTAGGGGACCAACATGCCAACTTCTTAGATTTTCTTAACAATCTTTGTGATTATTTTAAATTTACTGGCAACAGTGGTAGCTCTAGGATTAACTACCTGGATGTGTGTATTTGGAAGGACTCAAATAGGAAGTGTTTTTGGTCTAGTGTTAACCGAAAACCCACTTTCTCAAATGACTATCTTGAGTTCCGGAGTTGTCACCCCCACTTTGTGAAAAGGAATATAGTGAAAGGTCAGATGGTGCATATAGCCAGAATGTGCTCTGACTTTGACACAGTTAAGCTGAAAATGGACAAACTGATCAAAATGTTTGTAGCCAGGGGGTACCCGTCGGATTCTGTGGTTGCCATTAGCGAGCAAATCACAAGTGAATGCGATAATAGGTACAAACCTCTACTTGGGGTTAGCCAGAATAAGGAACTTGAAGTCACTCACCAACAAAATAATGACTTCTCTTATTCTATGGTTCTGACTTCTGGGGACACTTCGAACCTCATTAGAGAGATTATAAAGAAAAATTGGGTTTTATTCAAAGTGAACCAAGAATTGATGGCTGTTTTAGGCGAGGTACCCATTTTCTCCTACAGGACCAACAGGAATTTGAAAAACTTGTTAGAACATCCTATTGAGAGTAAGAATAAGACTATTAAGGTAACTACCAAGTGTGGGACATGCGAGTATTGTAAATACATTATCTCATGCCCTACTGTTTGCTTAGGTTCCAATGACTTTGAAGTTAGGTTGGCCACAGGAACTTGTAACACCAGTGGTGTAGTCTATATTGCTGTATGCCAGGGTTGTCACAATTTCTATATAGGTAAAATGGAAAGGAGGTTTCGGAGAAGAATTTATGAACACCTATATAGTATTAGGAAAAGGGACGACAATAATGCACTATTCCGGCATATTAACCTCAATCCTGACCACTTTTTCCATTTTGGTATTTTGGAGGTGGTAGGTATGGACATTAAAGGGGGTGACTGGACCAACAAATTGGACAGGGCTGAAATGCAATGGGAAATTCATTTGAATGTCACTGTAGCCCCTGGTATTAATGACCACATTTGTATCAAGCCAGAGTTGAAACATAGGGCTACTAAGTTATAGTATTGGTGTTATTATATACCATACTTGTCAAACACTTTGTACTAGTTCAAAACTTTATTTATGTATTATGTATTGCTGTTTTAGAATGATTTTTTAGGGTGTATGTTTTTAAAGTTTAATTAGTGTGTTAAGTGATAGGGACTACTTATTTAACGTGTGTCAATGATGACGAAAGTGCTTGACTGACTGTGTTACTACTGAGTCTTTCTTGTTGTGGAATTAAATATTTTTATTTGATACTACCGAGTCTGGTTCTTGGCTACTTGGAGTGGTGATTTTGGTTTTACTTGGTGCATTTTTTCCACTTCATACACACATTTTGTTGTTCTAAGCTGTGTATGTGTGTTTGCTGAGTTGATATCTGCTGTTAACAAGTGTTCATAGCTGCTAGTAGTATTAGTGACTTATCAGTATAAAATGTGAACAGCATACGTATAGGACAGCAGTACTCAGTTATGTTCATGCTATGCACATCTTGCTTGTACACCTGTTGGATGGCTGTCTTTTGTCTCACCTTGTCAGGTTTGGTGGCAGCGATGTATTACTTTTGTGTCATTCAAGTGATAATGTATGGTTTGGGAAATGCTACCTTTTTTGCCATGTGTCTCACAACTTGCGCAGTATGGTTTCATTTTGTATATAACTCATGGTAATGCTTCCCTTCTTTGAACAGAGTCCTGTGTGTTGCATGGATGCTTTGCATGTTGACATTAAGAAACAATACATTACCCTGGTGTTAGTCATGCAGTTCCATAAATTGTTTCAGACTGTGATGTCATTAAACATCATGTTTTTTCTTTTGGGGGTACAGTTACCCAGTAATCATATATGCCATCCATCTCATTCTTGTATGACAGTTAGTGATATGTCCTTGTTTCATGCCAGTGATGTCAATAATATTGCAGCCTTATTTATAATTTCAGTCTGTTATTTATTCTTATGGCTTGATATGCCTCTCAACTGTCCAGATTTTTGCCTCATAGTTTTGGTCTGTTCCTCAAGTAATTTAAGGTTTTCTGGCAAATCACCAAGAACTGAAGTAACTAAATAATGACATACATTTAAATTCAAACTTCACATCCTTCAAGAAAATGCATACTAACACAAATCCTGTTATTCTAGCAAGTGTCATAAGAGCAATATTTAAAATCTGTCTGTATTTTGGGCCCTTATCCTCCCATTATTTTTGTCAAGATTTCTTGCACTAAGAGGTTGAGAGGTGCATCCAATACTGTTAGGTTATAACACACTTACACACATCATTGAACATGTTCAATATACATCAGGTATCTGTAATGATATTGATGTGTATGCATTTGGCAATTAATTATATAAATTACATGAGGCAGCTGACAATGTTCTATAATATTTGTATACTTTGGTTCACATATTTTCTGAGTATGGATTATGGACATGTAATACAAGTCTCTATGCCATTCTTGGGCATGTTACGATAAACCAGAGCTTGTAATGTAGTGCTGTATCTGGGTGTGTGCAACCACTGTAGGTGGTGTACTGATATGCTGTGTAATTTTTCATTGCAATGTCCTGCTGCATATCCAATATGCATGGTAGCACACACAGTAGGAAAGGCATGTCTAACACAGCTGTGCTGTTGTCAGAATGTAAGCTCTCAACTACAACACATCATGTATGTTATTCCCTTATTTGGTCTATGATGTTGTCAGACCTACTCCTGACCTTTGCTGCCTTCAGCACAATGTGCCTTCACACTATCAATTCAACAACAATACCCTAAGTATCCATGAAGTGGTAAGGGACCTGGGATCACAGATTGACCGTGACCTTAGCTTCGACCACCACGTGTCTACCATTATAAGGAAAGTTTTCCACATAGCTCACTTGATTAGTAAAGGCATCACCTCGAGAGCAAAAGAGGTAAACCCCCCCCTATACTTGGGACTTATATAGCCCATAATTGAGTATAATGCTGGTATTCGGTATGTAACATACTAAGCACCTGCAGCAATTAGAGAGACCTCAGAGGTTTCAAACAAAGATCAACAGCCTCCAGCATGTGCCTTATATGGACCTACTAAAGTCCCTGTCACTATACTGTGTATCATATAGACTTCTTAGGGGAGATTTATGCCTGGCCTACAGAGCAACACAAGACTCAAACCTAATGAACTTACTGCATATCCATAATTCAAATGGATCTAGGGCTACCCATTTCAGGGATTTAAATATGGCCTGTGACTTACATAGGACTTGCTGGAAGGATAGATTTATCTTCCAGTGACTGCCATGTCTTTGGAACAGGCTACCAATTCATGTGAAACAGAGCACCTCTATGACACTGTTCAAGACAAATCTAGATGAGTGGATGGGGCCACCGTAAATTCATACCGAGGATAGTGTCCACAACCCTCCTGGACATGGGCTGTCATCACTAAATGCAATCTTGTGTACTGACTAGTACTTATATGGTATTACATTGAGTTGAAACAGCTAGGCTTAAAATGACCTCCAGGTCGATAACCTAGTAATCTCCTATGATCTTATGATCCTATGTCTGCTGTACTGCTGACACAGCACTCTTGTGCTGTCATTACCATTTCAACAAACAGAACGGCAAAATGTGCATTGTGCTGAGGATACATATATTTCACATTGTTTGGGATAAGTCTTAAAAGATGTACATGACCTATGCATGGGTAATACCATAATGTACACATGTGAAACCTGGTGCATTAGCACAGATTTTGATATTATCTAGCAGTGTCATAGTGTGTTAATACAAAGTGAGTATTTTCTTTTTATTGTCATTCTACAGAGTCTGGGATAAAGGCCAGCCCACCAATCTACAGATGGCAATGTCACCAATGTTGACTTTTTCCAGTGGATTTTGACTCCAAGGACCAGAGAGAACAGCAAGATGATGACAATGATGATGATGATGGCAACCAACTAGGACCATCTGGAGTCATCATTCCAGCTGAGCAAAGGTGATGACTCCACCACCTCTGCCAGATGACCTGTGGGACCAGCTCAAAGATGTAGTCAGTTTTGTGCTCTGGACAAAGATGCAGGATCTGATGAATACATTCTTCCAGGACATGCCAAATCTGGAAGATTGCACAGGAGCTCATCTGTTATGTTTGGCCCCATCAAGGTGGGACTTCCAGACCATAAGCAGTGTCTGCATGTTCCACTCATGTCATGCTACCACCATTGTGCCTCTGTGTGTAGGGGTTGCTTCACTTATATGCACATATTTGTGCACCTTTACCCATATTGCAGTCATGCTTTCAGTATGTACTTTGTGATGCAAACTTCACATTCTGGCTCTTACGTGGCCACGTCATTTATCTATGTTACATTACCTTTCCATACATGCCACTTCCATTGTAAAGGTCCTATTACAAGGACATACACTGCTGACATTTATGATGTCATTGTTACAAATGGTTCAGTTTGCCTTAATTTGCTTACTGTATCCCATTGCATTTCATGCATTTTCCTATTAGGAGCACTGTGCAGTCTGCCATTATCCACAAAGCTGCCATAAATTTACATGATTACATATACAGCTGATGACATATGGCATGTGTTGGCCATTATAACCACCAACATTGCTGACATACCCCATGTGTCCCACTGTGATGCCATTCTCCTGTGATGACATATGACATATGTGGGACATGATACCTGCTAACATTACTGGCATTCCACATAGTGTCCCACTATGATGATGTTCTCCTGTGATGGCATATGGCATGTGTGGGATATGACACCAGCCAACATTACTGACATTCCTCATGTACCCCACTTTGATGACGTTTTCCTGTGATGACATATAGTATGTGTGGGACATGATACCTGCCCACATTACTGACATTCCTCACATGCTTCACTGTGATGACGTTTTCCTGTGATGACATATGGCATGTGTGGGACAGGACACTTGCTAACATTGCTGACATTCTTCATGTGCCCCACTGTGATGCTGTTTTCCTGTGATGACGTATGACATGCATGGTACATAACACCTGCTAACATTACAGATATTCCCACATGTCCCACTGTGATGCCAACTGCACATGGGTGACATAGTTGTCTACTTTGCATACCTATTTTTGTGCTGTGCTAGTATTGTGAATCACTAATTTAGACAATGGTGTGTAACCATTCACATGTGAAATATGTCCATGTAACTACTGTACATTTGACTTTAATGTCCCATGCAATCCTCAATACAAGTATGTGCTTGTCAAAGATACTTAGTATGTGCACCTATTTCTAGCTCACTCTCAGTACAATGTGGCATTATACAGGTTCATATGTCAAGCAGAGTGATTTTTGTGACATTTCTACCCTTTCATATGTCATAGTGCTTGTACTGTGCCACAGTCCTGCTCAGCCTCATTTTTATGATGCAAGACCCCTGTCTTGTGCCTTTTGTTTGTTTTGTACACCTTTAGTGTCAGTAGCAACTGTTTGCATTCCTCTGCACTGCACATACTGCATAGCATGGCTGCAATGTTTCGCATGGCTGTTATTTTGCAACTGCCCTTGGACCTCTGTTATTTTGTGATATAAATGTGTCTTATTCCACCTGTTGATGTGCTACAGGTGTTCACACCAGAACTCACTTCCACCTTCTATAAAAAACACAGGCAGTACCACCACCTTCAAACAAATGCTGAAAAATCATCTCAACTCTTCCTGGCTATGTACCTGCTCTATAACCTAACCTCTTCCTTCTCCTTATATGATAACTAAACTCCTATGCTTTTTGCTACTGCTGACTGATGATATTGTCTCCATAATTATTATTTTTTCATCACTTGTTGATACTGATACAATAATGCTGATTAATATATCTGTCTGTTTATACCTCTCTGATTGAATTCATCTGGCACCAACTAAATTCCTGCTTTTATTTATATATTCTGTATATATTACTATAATCAAACCAACTAAATTCCTACTTTTATGTGTATTTTCTGTATATAGTACTGTAATCAAACCAACTAAATTCCTGATTATATATATATATATATATATATATATATATATATATATATTCTGTATATATTACTGTAATCACTATGTGTAACACTGTTTCTACTTCTGTACCAATTAATGTTCTAATTTTTTCTGTTTCTATGTTCTTGTCAGAGCTTTTTTCACCGGGCATCCACTGAAAGTGGGCTCTTTTAGGCCCAGTGGAATTTTTCGGTAAACAAATGTAATAAATAAATACAAATAAATTCACATTTCCAGTCCTATACAGTTACCTTTTATGATTAGATCCTTTGTGAGTGTGCTATGTGTTGTCATAAGTCGGCATGACTGTATATATGGTAGTGTCATAGTCATCACTGATTTTTGTGTGTACCTACTCTACATGAATGTTTCATGTTGTACTTGACTGTGTTTGTGTCAGTTGCACACAATTTACAGCCTGTCATCTCAAATTCACCAATAAATGGAGCTGTGGGCAGCAGCACAGGCTCTATGTGTTGCCCTATAGAGGGAAGAGTTATGTAGACTAACCACTTTGGGCATCTACTGTGGTGCTTGGTATCCTCAAGATAGGGGAACATGGATCATAGACTGTATGCCATGGCAGGGTTGGCCACTTGATGGTGTAATATATGGCTCTAGGGGATTCAGTCATGTTGACTAATGTTGCCAAATGGGCCAGTGATAAGTGGATTGAGGACTCAGCCTACTCCAACCTATGCCAGGGACCCATGCTAATGGTGGGAGGGGTGTATGTGCCCCTACTGACCAGTTTGTTTCCACCATAAAGCCCAGCAGCCCTAAGCCAATAAGCTACTGGCTAGCTAGTGTCCAATTGCGCAGCCTGGGTTACCTGGGATAGCTCTGTTGAATGAAAGCTGGACATAAAACCAATCAAACTGCCAAATATGAACTAAGAATTGCTACACTCAGTGTAGGTTTACTGACAGGATGAAGCTTGGACATGGGTGACATGATTGTACAGAGGAGCTTGGACATCCTATGTAACCAAGAGACAAGATGGAAGGGCAGTGCAGCAAAGCCACTTGGCTTGGGATCCAGAGTCTACTACTCAGGAGGATAAGCTATTGTGGGGATTGTGGTGAGAGAGAGGCTTCAGTATACAGTGATGGATGTCATCAGAATAAGTGATAGACTCATGGCAATCAGATTCCAGCCTAATGATAATATGACAGTGCTTATAATCTCAGACTATGCTCCACAGCAGGGTTGTGATAATAAGGAAAAGAGTGCATTCAGACAACAGTTATAGCACCTACTAGAGAAAGCAGGTCAACATGAATTGGTTATGATAATGGGTGACTTGAATGCATATATCAGGACAGACAGATGAGGATATTAGGACTCCCTGGGTCCACATCAGTAGAACAACAGGAAAAAAAGGAGAGGCCATTCTAGACTTCTGTCTGTCAAATGGCTTGATAAGAGGAGGGGGACATGCCTGGAGGCAGGAGGAGAGGAGGAAAGTTGGGAGTGTAAAAGTGAGGGTAGGAAGTTTGAATGTTGGCAGTATGACTGGTATAGAGAGAGAGCTAGCTGATATGATGGAGAGAAGGAAGGTTGATGTATTGTGCATGCAGGAGACCAGATGGAAGGGGAGTAAGGCCAGGTGTACTGGAGGCAGGTTCAAATTCTTCTATCATGGTGTAGATGGGAGGAGAAATGGGATAGGAGTTATCCTGAAGGAGCAGTATGTCAAGAGTGGTTTGTAGGTGAAACGAGTGTCAAGCAGAGTTATGTTTATGAAGCTGGAAATTAATGGTGTAATGATGAATATTGTTAGTGCATTTGCTCCGCAAACTGGGTGTGCAATGGTTGAGAAAGAAACATTTTGGAGCGAGTTGGAATGGTGAAGAGTGTACCCAAGGGTGACAGAGTGGTGATTGGAGAAGATTTCAGTGAGCATGTTGGTGAAGGGAGCAGAGGGGATGAGGAGGTGATGGATTGGTATGCTGTTAAGAAGAGGAATGCAGAAGGTCAGATAGTAATGGATTTTGTGAAAAGGATGGATGTGGCTGTGGTGAATACATATTTTAAGAAGAGGGAGGAGCATAGGGTGGTGTACAAGAGTGGAGGAAGATGCACACAGGTGGATTATATCCTATGCAGTAGGGTCAGTCTGAAGGAGATTGGAAAATGCAAAGTGGTGATATGGGAAAGTGTAGTTAGGCAGCATAGGGTGGTGGTCTGTAGGATGACATAGGCAATCAAGAAGAAGAGAAGGAGAGTGAGGGCAGTTCCAAGGATCAAATGGTGGAAGTGGAAAAAGGATAACTGTAAGGGGGAGTTCAGGGAGGAGTTAAGACAGGCACTGGGTGACAGTAGAGTTACCAGATAGTTGGGCAGCCATAGCAGAGGTGGTAAGGGAGACAGCTAGAAAGGTGCTTGGTGTGAAATCTGGACAGAGGAAGGAGGACAAGAAGACATGGTGGTGGAATGATGAAGTACAGAAGAGTATACAGAGGATGAGGCTGGTGAAGAAGAAGTGGGATTGTCAAAGAGATAAAGAAAGTAGAAAGGAGTACAAGGAGTTCAGGCGTATGGTGAAGACAGAGGTGGCGAAGACTAAGAATAACACATACAACAAGTTGTATGAAAGGTTGGACACTAAGGGAGCAGAAAAGAACCTGTACTGATTGGCTAGACAGATGGACTGTGCTGGGAAAATGTGCAGCAGGTTAGGGTGCTAAAGGATAACGAGGGAAATGTACTCACAAGGGAGAAGAGTGTGTTGAGCAGATAGAAAGAGTACTTTGAGGGGCTGATGAATGGAGAATGACAGACAGTGAAGCTTGAATGATGTGGGGATAGTGAATCAGGAAGTGCAATGGATTAGCAAGGAGGAGATAAGGACAGCTATGAAGAGGATGAAGAATGGAAAGGCTGTTGGTCCAGATGACATACCTGTGGAAGCATGGAGGTATTTAGGAGAGATGGCAGTGTGGCTTTTAACCAGATTGTTTAACAAAATCTTGAAAAGTGAGAGGATGCCTGAGGAGTGGAGATGTGTACTGGGCCTGATTTTTGAGAATAAGGGTGATGTGCAGAGCTGTAGTAACTACAGAGGGATAAAATTAATCAGCCACAGCACAGTTATGGGAAAGAGTAGTGGAAGCTAGGTTAAGAAGGGAGGTAATGATTAGTGAGCAACAGTATGGTTTCATGCCAGGAAAGAGCACTACAGATGAGATGTTTGCTTTGAGGGTGTTAACGGTGAAGTATAGAGAATGTCAGGAGTTGCATTGTGTCTTTGTGGACTTAGAGAAAGCATATGACAGGGTGCCTAGAGAGGAGTTGTGGTATCATATGAAGAAGTCGGAAGTGGCAGAGAAGCATGTAAGAGTGGTACAGGGTATATATGAGGGTAGTGTGACAGTCGTGAGGTCTGCAGTAGGAGTGATGAATGCGCTCAAGGTGGAGGTGGGATTACATCAAGTATCCGCTCATTCTTATTTGCAATAGTGATGGACAGGTTGACAGACGAGATGAGACAGGAGACATGTAGACTATGATATTTGCAGATGACATTGTGATTTATATTGAGAGTAGAGAACAGGTTGAGAAGACCCTGGAGAGGTGGAGATATGCTCTAGAGAGGAAAGGCATGAAGGTCAGCAGAACTAAAACAGAATATATGTGTGTCAATGAGAAGGTGGACAGAGGAATGGTAAGGATGCAGGGAGTAAAGTTGGTGAAGGTGGATAAGTTTAAATATTTGGGACCAACAGTTCAGAGTAACAGTGAGAATGTAAGAGAGGTGAAGAAGAGAATGCAGGCAGGGTGGAGTGGGTGGAGAAGAATGCCAGGAGGGATTTGCGTCAGATGGGTGCCAGTTAGAGTGAAAGGGAAGGTCTTCAAGATGTTAGTGAGACCAGCTATATGTTTCACTGATGAAAAGACAGAAGTCAGAGCTGGAGGTGGCTGAGTTAGAGATGTTAAGATTTGTACTGGGTGTTACAAGGATGTACAAGATTAGAAATGAGTATATTAGAGGGTCAGCTCAGGTTGGATGGTTTGGAGACAAAGCCAGAAAGGCGAGATTGCATTGGTTTGGACATGCTGAGGAGGGATGCTGGGAATATTGGGAAAAGGATGCTAAGGATGGAGCTGACAGGTAAAAGGAAAAGAGGAAGGCCTAAGATAAGGTTTATGGATGTGGTGAAATAGGGCATGCAGCTGGTTGGTGTGACAGAGAAAGATGTAGAGGATAGGAAGAAATGGAAACAGATGATCCACTGTGGTGATTCCTAATGGGAGCTGCCAAAAGAAAAAGAAGTAGTCAACACATGGTTCAGAAATAGAGAAAGTCACAATATCACATACATGAGTGGCCAACATGCAACTTGGGTGGATTTCCTCCTAGTAAGGAAAGGAAAGGACACTGGGGTAGAATCAGGGATTACAAAGTCATCTCCAGTGAAAATGTTGTCCCACAGTATAAATCACTAGTTGCCAAAATAGGCTGCACACAGTGGTTAGAGAAGACTCTAAGGTCAGCAGAGACCAGGTTAAAGACCTGGAAGTTGACTGCAGAGAAAGCACAGCAGTTTGAAGAAAAGAAAATAGGTGGAGTTGAAGAAGAATGGCAGCACCTCAAAACAGCATGCATAAAGACTACAGAACAGACACGTGGCTGAGCTAGATATGGAAATAAGGTACACAAGAAAGGCTTGTGGTGGAATACAGAAGACCAGGAAGTCATCTAAAGAATGAAGGAGTGCAGGAAAAAGTGGGAGATAGAAAAGATGGACCAGGATAGGAAGGAATACTGGTTGGTAACAAAGAGGCTATGACAAGAGTTGCAATAGCAAAGAACAGTACATCAGAGGTACTCTACTAGGTTTTGGAAAGTGACTCATTAGCTGGCACAAAGAAACTCTATCAGGTTGCAAGGCAAAGGCAGAAAGATGAAGAAGATAGTCAGACACCCTTCATAAGGGATGCCAGCAACAACCTCATCACCAGTCCACAGTACATCAAAGGCAGATGGAAGGAGTACTTCCAACAGCTTCTGAATGAAGAAAATCACACAGAATCTGTACTGGCCCAGACATAGCCTATGATGAGAGAAGAAGTAAAGCCCACCACAGAAGAAGTAAGAACAGCACTGAGGGGAAATTAAGTCAAGAAAAGCAGCAAGCTCAGTTGAGGTCACAGCAGATATGATAAAGATGCTAAGTAAGACGGAGGAGAAATGGCTCCTGAGGGTACTCATAGCAGTGTGGAAAGAAAGGCATATACCAGATGACTGCAGAATGATCACACTCGTGTCAGTCTACAAGAACAATGGGGACATCCAGAACTGTGCACAGTACAGCGGTATCAAACTTGTCTCTGACACTGCATGAAAGTTCTGGAGAGGGTGAGTGATAAACAGATACTGAGAGTAGTAGAAAGTAAGATGGGAGATGAACAATTCAGATTCAGATCAGGATGCAGCACAAATGACCCGATGTTAGCAGTGAGACAGATGCAGGAGAAGAAGGTAGAAATGAAGAAAGAGTCCAACTGGGCATTCCTAGACTTGAAGAAAGTAAATGACAAGGCCCAAGAAAGCTGATTGGCGCAGTCCTATGGTGGTTCAAAGTTCCAGAAACATTGGTAGAATTAGTGCAGGCTATATACAAGGAACCAGTGACTTAATTGCAAACAATGTTCAGTCTCACAGAGCGGTTCCCAGTGGAGCGTGTTGGTATTAGAGTTCAGCTCTGAGCCCACTGTTGTTCATACTGGTGATGGACTACATTAGCAAACCGGTCAGAGGGGACAGATCAGCAAAGTTGCTGTATGCAGATGATGTGGCATTACAGGCAGACTGTAAGAGCTTCAGCTAAGGATAGGGGAATGGAATGCGAAACTGAAGGCACATGAGACAAAACTGAATACAGGTAAGATAATGGCAATGGCAATAAAAGAGGGAAATCAGAAGAAGCTGAGAACTGAGATAGAAGGGAAGGTAGTGGAACAGGTTAACAGCTTCAAGTATTTGGGAGGGGTGGTTGAGGAGAAATGAAATCTGAATGAAGAGGTCAAAGCTAGAATCAGAGGAGCTGCAGCCAACTGGCATAGAGTATGAGCTGTAGTCTATGACAGAAGAATGCCAAAGAAGCTGAAAAGTAAGGTGTACAAAATAATACTACTGCATGGTACAGAAATCTGGGCAGTAAAGGCAGAGCAGATTAGGAAGCTTGGGGTGATGGAAATGAAGTGCCTAAGATGGGTGGTAGAATGCACACTGTGGGACAGACAAAGAAATGACATCACAGCAGAAGCCAAAGTAGCTCAAATTGCAGAAAGAATCAAAGAGAACAGATTATGGTGGTTCAGGCACATGTGCAGAAAAACACAAGACAATCTGGTGAAGAAGATTTGGGACAGACAGGAAGAAGGCAAGAGGAAATGACAGCATCCAACAAAGAGGTGGGTGGATTGTGTAAGAGAAGATCTGTGGCAGTCAGGGATGAGTGTCGAAGAAGGCAGGAGTGTGGCATTGAATCGAATAAGACAGTGACAGTTAATATGACACCCTGACTTACCCCATTTAGAAAATGGGAAAAGAAGGGATTGATGATGATGATGTTACATCCTGTCACATGTGCATACTGCACAAATCTCAACCCTTTCCCCTTACTGCATGTACCTTGCAGCTTTTTCATAAAGTACTTGCACACTGTATTGCGTTGGGGACACATCTATGTGCGACGTTTTGACAGTGACATGCCTGTCCTGTGTCTTTCAGTTTTTTACACAGGTTGTTCCTGGAGTGATAAAATTCCATTCCACTTATAGCTTTTGACTATGAGATATACAATCTGCATGTCATATGTGTACAATAATGTGTATATGTTTATTTTATTTTACATTGGTTAACTGGGAAAATCTGACTTAGAACAAGCCAGTTTTCAGTGAAGGCCCAGGGAGAAATGCTCCAGATGCATGTCTGTATAACAGAGGAAACCGGAACACTTAGAGGAAACCCACACGAATGCAGGGTGGACGTGCAGGCTCTGTACAAAAGGTACCCCAGCCATGAATTGAACTGGAGAACTTCTTGCTGTGAGGCAGCAATGCTACCACTGCACCACTGCACTATCCAGTTCATGTTCATGTGCACCTTTGTGTACTGTAGTACCATTGGCCTGTAAGTGTAATGTGCTTGTAGGACATTTCACCCAACATGATAGGCTGTCACTGTCATGTGATTCACAACCACACATTATGGTGGTAATTGTGAGATATCTGGACTGATATGATGTGTTCTTGTGACATATTTGTGGTAATTCATGTATATCTGTAATTGACAGCCTTGATGTTTTTCATCTGTCATGCTTTTATGATGTTTTTCATTGTATCCAAATCATCATGATCTCCTTGCACGACATGACAGTATGCCATTGTTTGAGGTGTGCTTGCCAAGCTTTTTGGATGTTCCAGTTGTATGATATGCCTTCATAATAACTATCCCAGTTGTATACTTGCCCATTGTCTGTGTTGTCTCTGGCATGTAACACTCCCTGTGACAACAGCTTCACAGGTCTGCTGAGTAAATGTGCAATTATTATCCTTATTTAGATATTACACAGACACATGTCATATTTACTGCAGCCCTGCTGCTCGACTTTGTGCATATATGTTTGCCTCTTGACTGCTGGGTTGAGGGTGCTATTCTGCCCTCTGCTGTTGTGATCCCATATGTCCTTTTGTGGATATGATCTTCCTTGCTGTTGAGTGGGTTATAGTTGCACTGCTGACAGCCTGCTGAGTAGTGATGTGTGCAGCAATGTCGATCTTTTCCAGTTAGTGCTCCCTATCTCATGCACATTACTCTAATCGGTATAGCATAACATCTTGTATCCCAGAATGGATGGTATTCGGCTCAATACTATTTATGTGTTTTAATTTTTGCTGACATATACTATAAATTGGGTTTCTAATTATGCTGACAATATTAAGATTGATGCTTGTTTATTATCTGATAATTAATGTTTTTTTATTTAACAACTATTTAGCACAGCTATCTAAATGGTTTCATAATAAGGTGTTCCGAATGGAGAGATGATAAGGGGTCTAAATGGAGAGATGATAAAGGGTCTGAATTGAGAGATGATAAAATCAGCAAGCAAAGGAGAGTAGTTTTGCTGGAAATTAATTTATCTTCATGTCTTGGTAAGTACCTTCATGAGATGTACCCTATGACACTAATATATAGACTATATTTTATATAGCATATATCATGGATAAAAGTAGGTTAAAAATAAAAAAAGATAGCTAGCTGCACATGTCCCAGAGTAAAAAAGTGCCCAGTCCTGGTAGGTGCACTGGTGCCAGGACTGGAAAAAATGAGAGCGTAGAATCCTTAAGACACAGAAACATTCCTACAATGGGATTAGGTCTGGCTCAGGAAGAGGATGGCCCACACCTCACCCCCATTGTATAAGGAAGTAGCAGTCCACAAAAACCACAAAAACTGATAGGCCAAAAAGAGCCATAATGATGATAGAGTGGACTAATGAGGATAAAATATATATGTATTGTTAATATTATGCAAGATGCCCAGAATTTATGTACAGATGAAATACAAAAACATTAAGAGAGAAATTAGAGGAAAGAAAAATACTTGCAGGACAAAAACTGTCAAAAGCTGCAAATGCAAATTAGTGTTCATTAAACCAACAGACTCATGACAAACATTATACAGACCAAGAAAGTCTTTGCACTTTGTTGTTTTCTAGAAGCCAAATTATAGCCATGACCTAAGCTGTTAAGTAGACAGCTTAATGGATTAAGGGCAAGACAGAATAGCAGTGGTGACAGAGAGTCACCCTGGAATATCCCCCTTTGGATTTTTATCCCTGGAATAATAAGTTGTCTTTTATCATGGCTTAATTGCAAAGTGGTCTGCCACTGTTTCATGGTCACTTTAATGTAGTCGATCAATGTAGGGTGTATCTTATATATTTTTAAGCACTCTTTTATCCATGAATGTGGGATACTATCAAATAACTTTTTTGTAGTCAATCCCGGCCCTACTTAAATTCTGACCGTTTTTAAAGTTCTCCACTAAGACTTTAAAAATAAATGATCCTTTTTTCCGTATGACTTTCATTTATTGCCCTTTTGTTCTGTTGCCATAATTAAGTTTTCTTCTAAATGACTATAAACTCTGTTAGCATCAATTTAAGTGTATAGTTTATACATCGTCAGAAAGCAAGTTATTGGTCTATAATTTTTAGGGTAGCTTGCAGGTTCACCCTTAAGCAGGAGCATTGTTTTTCCTGTTGTTAGCCAGGCTGGTGTCTGTTCACCCAACATTGATCGATTACATTACAGTGACCATGAAACAGTGGCAGACCAGTTTGCAATTAAACCATGGTAAGGGACAATTTTTTATTCCAAGGATAAAAATCCAAAGGGGGATATTCCTGGGTGACTCTCTGTCACCGCTGCTATTCTGCCTTGCCCTTACTCCATTGAGCTGTCTACTTAACAGCTTAGGTCATGGCTATAATTTGGCTTCTAGAAAACTATAAAGTGGAAAGACTTCTCATCTTCTCTTTGTCGATGATTTGAAACTGTATAGCTCATCAGATGAGGAACTGAAAGCATGACTGCAAGTTGTCAAAACTGTTTCAGATGATAAAAGAAAGTAATTTGGTCTTGATAAATGTGTGAAAGCAACACTTAAAGCAGGAAAACTGCAGCACCGAGAAAACATCATTTTGGGACAATAATGTGATATATAAGAAACTGAGCAAGAGAGAATATATAAATATTTCAGAATTGATGAAGGATCAACAATAAAACATGAACAAATGTGAATAAAACTTAGTAAGGAGTACTTCAGAAGACTTAAATTAATCCAGAAACCATCTAGGAACAAAATCCAAGCTATAAACCAATTTGCTCTTCCTGTCCTAACTTACAGTTTTGGAGTGATTGACTGGCCCCAAAACATGCTGGATAGATTAGATAGGAAAACAAGAAGGATGCTTCATGCTCAACAAATGATTTATAAAAATCAGTGCATACCAAGATTATCTATTCCCCATTCTGAAGGAGGGATGGACCTCCTTGAAATTGATTACAACTAGAGATCTACAATTGTGGGGCTTTATACATATCTGCTTAACTCACAAGACCCAAATGTAGCGAATGTTTTGAAACATGAGGAGAATAAATCTAAGATGACTTCCCTGCTTAGGCTAGCAAAAGCATATCGGCGTCAAGCAGGAATGAAAATCAAACCAGAAGTAGATAAAAATCAGGCAGTGACTGAATACGCCGAAAAACAAAAGAAAGAATATAAGATGAAGTATCAGATGAGAAGGCAAGAAATGTGGAAAAAGCATAAATACAGTTGCAAGTATAGAAAACGTCTGGAAGAACCTCATGTTGATCAGGAATGAACGCAGGAATGGTTAAGGAGAGGTCTATATTAATAACCCAAAAACCTTTTGAGCGAATACAACAACAGCAAAACATATAGCCTGAACCACAAATATGCCAAACCCCCTATAAATTTAAAATCTTGAATCGTCATAGTCAGCCAAACCCCACCGCCCACTACATACTACCTAGCCAAACATAATAAATAAACCACATACATACACTAACCAAACCCTACTTCTAACCCTACACTCAACCTTACATACATTACTATCTATGCACTTACCTTAACCCACGCCCTAACCCTAAGGTCCGTAACTATCACACACTTACCCTACGGAGATATACCAAAACAAAACAAGTAATCCATACACATACACTTAAAACCCTACTTCTAACCCTACACTAAACCTTACATACATTACCTATCTATGCACTTACCTTAACCTGCACCCTAACCCTAAGGTCCGTAACTATCGCACGCTTACCTTACTGAGCTATACCGCAGATGGGCCAACCATGACAAATCGACATTTCGAATTTTGCGGTTTTGGACATTCACCGATTCTGTAGTTTGCGCACTATGTTTCGCTCTTTTCCGATACGCTCAAATGGATCTTCGGGCTTCTAATATAGACCCATTAAGGAGAGATAAATTTAAACCAAGAGATGAAAGGTTAATAATGGTGGCCCAAGATAGTGGGCTACGTACACATTGGTTTACAAAGTCCATGAAACATTTGGGAGAAACAGACAAATGTAGGTTTTATAAAACAGAATTGGACACAGTTGCACACCTCATTGCTGGTTGCAACATACTAATGGCAGAAAGGCATAATAATGTGGCAAGACTGTTGCACCGTGGATTGTGCAAACATTATGGTATTGAAGAGGCTGAAAAACACTGGAAATACGAGACACAAAGCACCATAGAAAATGATGAATTCTACATCACATGGGATCACCCACTACCAACAGTTCAAAGGACAGATGCTAGAAAACCAGACATAGTGGTTCAGGAAAAGAAGAAAAAGTAGCATTGATCATTGGCATCACCACACCCATTGACTACAGTGTCCTGCATACAGAGAGACAAAAAGTCATGAATTGCAAGCAGAAATGAGAGCAATGTGGAAGAAGGATACCCAGATAGTTCCAATAGTAATAGGAGCAATGGGTCTTATAAAAAAAGAGTCTACAATCCTATTTAAATATGATACCAATACATGTAACTCCATACGAATTGCAGAAGGAGTAATTACTGGGCACATTGCGGGTGCTGCAAAGAGCACTTTTGGCGGACCTCAAAGAGTGAAACAACACTAATTTCATGAACTTTAGTCATACTTTGACTTAGGAATGGGGTCCATTCCCCCTCACAGTATTAAAAACCCAAAAGATTTGGAGAAATTAAAAAAGGGAGGAACCAAAAAACCTTGGGCCATTTGGAAAAAGAAGCGAATGAGGAACTGCAAAAATATAAAGAATAAAATCTAGAGATTTTTGGAAGGTATAAAAAAAAATATGGACATGAGAAAGAAAGAGAGATCTGATATGGTGCAATATTTATGCAAAGGAAAAATCCAACTTAATCAACAGAAAAAAAAGCAGCACCAAAAATATTCAAAGAGAAATACAGGCAAAGGCACCCAGATATGGAAAATTTCACAATACACAAAATAAGATCACAAAGGGGAATGTAGAACAAAAGATTAGTAAAGTTTGTTTGTTTGTTTCTTTCGGCTTTTCCCGGTTAGGGGTCGCCACAGCGGAACTCCGGTCCGCTAATGATTGGCAGTAGATTTTGACTTGCTGGCTTGCCGGGCCTAACGCACAACCTTCAACTAAGGAACGCCCATTCATGCATGTCGCCACACAGAAGACGCTCTAACTGAGAATCGAACAGGCAACGTCTAACTGTGAGGTGACAACGCTACCACAGCAAAAAGATTAGTAAAGTAGAAGTTAAAATAATAAAAGCTGAAGTTATGGAATACCTATGAAGTGAAGGATTTAGTGTAGAAAGTCTAACACAGGTTATGTCACAGCATGATGGAACATTGAGTTCCGCAAGCAAGGAGAAACAGGAGGAACAGGAGACATCTGAAGAAGAAATATGGACATGGGAAAGAAAAAGAGACTTAATATGGCGCAATATTTATGCAAAGGAGAAAGCAAAACTAATCAATAAAAAAAAAACAGCACCAAAGATATTTGAAGAGAAATTCAGACAAAGGCATCTGGATATGGAAAATGTTTTGATATAAAAAAATAAGGAAATAAAAGGGGAAAGTAGAAAAGAAGATTAGTAAAGGAGAAGTTAAAGAAATAGAAACTGAAGTTATGGATTACCTGCGAAGTAAAGGAGTTAGTGTAGAAAATCTTTGACATCACTGCATGACAGAATAATGAATCCCCAAATTAAGCAGAAACCAGTGAAGCATGAAGCATCTGATCAGTTGCCATATGAAGATACTTTAGAGCCTTCAGTAGGAAACCAGTACAAAAATTCAGTGGGAGTTGCACAGCAAGGGAAGGAACAAGAAACTATGGCAACTCTGACACAGTCAATGCTTTGGAGACAGGCCATTGAATTCCCATATGAAAGAGCAATGGCTGACACAGGATGAAGCTGAATAGAATATGGTACAGGAAGATGTTCTGGAACTTTCTGTAGAATGCGTGCAGAAAACAGAGAACAAAAGAATGTGCCCTTAGTTTAGAAGAAAATGATCTAAGGGAAGAGTTGCTTGATTTAATAGAGATGGATAGGAACATTAAGATCGGTGAAAGAAATAGACTATATAAAGTCAATAAGAACCAAAATGTTAGAAGTTTGATAAAACAAACAAACACAGTAATTGACTGTTCATAGAAAGTCATGCGATATAACAAAACTAATTTCATAAACTTTAGTCATACTTTGACTTAGGAATGGGGTCCATTCCCCTCACAGTATTAAAAACCCAAAAGATTTGGAGAAATTAAAAAAGGGAGGAACCAAGAAACCTTGGGCCATTTGGAGAAAGAAGTGAATGAGGAAGTGCAAAAATATAAAGAATAAAATCTAGAGATTTTTGGAAGGTATAAAAAAATATGGACATGGGAAAGAAAGAGAGATCTGATATGGTGCAATATTTATGCAAAGGAGAAATCATGCTTAATCAACAGAAAAAAAAGCAGCACCAAAAATATTCAAAGAGAAATACAGGCAAAGGCACCCAGATATGGAAAATTTCACAATACACAAAATAAGATCACAAAGGGGAATGTAGAACAAAAGATTAGCAAAGTAGAAGTTAAAAAAATAAAAGCTGAAGTTATGGAATACCTATGAAGTGAAGGATTTCGTGTAGAAAGTCTAACACAGATTATGTCACAGCATGATGGAATGTTGAGTTCCGCAAGCAGGGAGAAACAGGAGGAACAGGAGACATCTGAAGAAGAAATATGGACATGGGAAAGAAAAAGAGACTTAATATGGTGCAATATTTATGCAAAGGAGAAAGCAAAACTAATCAATAAAAAAAAACAGCACCAAAGATATTTGAAGAGAAATTCAGACAAAGGCATCTTGATATGGAAAATGTTTTGATACACAAAATAAGGAAATAAAAGGGGAAAGTAGAAAAGAAGATTAGTAAAGGAGAAGTTAAAGAAATAGAAACTGAAGTTATGGATTACCTGCGAAGTAAAGGAGTTAGTGTAGAAAATCTTTAACATCACTGCATGACAGAATAATGAATCCCCAAATTAAGCAGAAACCAGTGGAGCATGAAGCATCTGATCAGTTGCCATATGAAGATACTTTGGGGCCTTCAGTAGGAAACCAGTACAAAAATTCAGTGGGAGTTGCACAGCAAGGGAAGGAACAAGAAATTATGGCAACTCTGACACAGTCAATGCTTTGGAGACAGGCCATTGAATTCCCATATGAAAGAGCAACGGCTGACACAGGATGAAGCTGAATAGAATATGGTACAGGAAGATGTTCTGGAACTTTCTGTAGAATGCGTGCAGAAAACAGAGAACAAAAGAATGTGCCCTTAGTTTAGAAGAAAATGATCTAAGGGAAGAGTTGCTTGATTTAATAGAGATGGATAAGAACATTAAGATCGGTGAAAGAAATAGACTATATAAAGTCAATAAGAACCAAAATGTTAGAAGTTTGATAAAACAAACGAACACAGTAATTGACTGTTCATAGAAATTCATGCGATATAACAGAAGTAAAAATGATATATTGCTGTGCAGCTATAGATGCGGTGGTGCAGCGGTAGCGCTGTTGCCTCACAGCAAGAGGTTCTCCCGTTCAATTCTCGGCTGGAGTGCAGGGAGTGCCTTCTGTGTGGAGTCTGCATGTCCTCCCCGCAGTTGGGTGGGTGTTCAAAAGACATGCGTAAATGGGCGTGCCTTAATTGAAGGTTGAACGTCGAGCCGGCACCTCAGTGTTCGTGAAAATCTACTGCCAATCATTAGTGGACCGGAGTTCCGCTGTGGCGACCCCTAACCGGGAAAAGCCGCAAGACAGCAACAACTGTGCAGCTAAATTAATAACAAAGTCTTACCACAAAACACAGGGCAGTAAGGGAAAGGAAGGGGAGAAATCAAATGCCATCATGGAAATATTAAATAGAGAAAAACTATACAGCAATTAAGACAAGAAGTATCACAGCAGAGTACAGAAGAAGGAACAGATCAACAAAATACTCAGAAAGATAGACGTGATAAAACCAACACACAGTATATCAGAAGAGACTAGAATCTATTGTACACTGCTGCACATGCAGATAAATATAAACATAAAGTACATATTAAGCAATTTATTGATAACCCAAAAAAGTGTTATAGATAATTTGGAAACAAGGCAAAGGAATAGAAACACCACCAAAAAACAAGAAATAGATACATTTTGGAGAAATGACTATGAAGATCCTGTGGAACATAACATAGATGTTGAATGGATAGAAGTCAAAGAAAGAGTAAGAAGTAGAAATGTGCACAATATGAAATGGGATGAATCAACGGCCAGAGAGATTGAAACAAAGTTAAGAAAAGCTCCTAACTGGGAAACCCTAGGCCCAGATGCAGTACCTAATTTCTGGCAAGAAGTATTAACATCTTTACCTGAAGAACTCCAACAGGAGGAAAAAAAGCAAACATAACAGATCATCTCCTGTAGTTGCAAAACAGATGGCAGAATACAGGTGAAATCTGCAAACTTCTTTACTAAAATAACAACGTTAAGTGCTTTTGACAATTCCTGGAACTTCCTTAGAATTAACAACAAAATACTGAAAGACATTTTATAGTATTATAAAATCACATGACCCAACCAAAACAGCCAATAACAAATAATTAGCAGTAATTAATTGGCTAACTGTTTCAGCTTCAAAATTGAAAAAAAATACTAACTGAATCATTTAACTCAGGAAAACAAGTGGCATCGAACTTGATTAGTCATATTAATTCACTTTTAGCAGATGCTCATCCACCACATAACCCAGGGAATCATACATTATTTCATCTAGAACGACAAATTGAAACACATGTTCTACATTATGTTCAATATGTTTAAATTAAGCTTTTTTTTATGATTTCTTACATCCAAAACATGCTCATAAATCCTATTCCTGAGTTCCCTGCTTGTTGTGCCCATATAAAAAACAGAGCATGAAGCACAACAAGCCAGGTAAACCATCTGGCTTGAATCGCAAGAAAAATGACCAGTAACGTTAAACTAAGCACCTTTTACTAAATAGCTGTCACCTGTTTTGACGTAACTACATAGGCCACAGTGGCGACATTTAAACATGCCCATTTTTTTAGAATGATTATTGTTCTTGAGGCCCTATTCAAGTAGATTCTTAAAAGATTTATATTTTCGATAAATAATAACTGATTTCTCACCCAGTTTATCTGTCAGAGGAGCATGAGAATTAAAAATAGACTAATTCTGAAAAAGGAACTCATCTATAATAGCACTGACAACATAATTTAGAATATTTGTATAACTCATTCTTCCTATTAGTTTTTACCTCATGCAAAATATTTGAACCATTATTAATTAATATAGGTTTAAAAACACCATTAAACCTTTTTGTAATAACTTCATTTTTTATCTCCTGTAACATGGCCAAGGGATAGCCCCTTTTCATAAACATATCAATGACCACTTCACATTCAGTCTAAAAACACATTGTCATCTGATATGATCCACACCAGTCATACCAACTGTCCCTTAACAACAGCCATTTTCTGATGGCGCAGATGCCAACTGTCAAAATGCAAATAGTTGTTAGGAATAAGTGCTCTTACAATAAATAGTGGATGTAAAACAAGCCTAATTCATGTTTATGACCAATTCAGTGTCTAAATAAGAAATACAGTCAAAATCAAATTTGCCGTAAATTTCAAAAAATCAGTTGTACTGTTATTAAATCTGAAAAAATCCTGAAGTTTAGCAACAGAATCAGCCCACAAAATAAAGATATCATCCAGATAATGTGTATACACCAACCAACAATCTTTGTATATGCTATTAAACAAGAAATGATGTTCCAAGTAGGCCATAACTAGGTTGGCAAAGACAAGGGTGCATGCCTCCCCCAAGCCACACCAGTGACCTGTTGAAAATAATTATCAAAGAAAATAAAGTTGTTTTTCAGGATGATATCCATAAGGGCTACTATCGTATTTATAGTGTCCAGCTGCAAATCACTAATTGTCATGAGTTGCTCCTCAAACCAATTATGTTCTTGGTCATGCGGAATAACAGAATAAGCTAACAACATCAATAGTCACAAAAATAGCATAATTAGAAAACCTGACAGCATTAATTTGACTTAGGAAATGCCAGGAATCTCTGCTAACATAAGATAATTTAGCTACAGACCCCTTCAAAATAAAATTCAAATATTTAACGATAAAACAGGTTTTACTGTGATGGGCATCAACAATCGGCCTGAAAGGAGGTTTTTTCCAAATCCTTATGCACTTTCAGAAGACCAACAATTCCAGCAATAAAATGTTTTCATTGGATATATATTTAAAATCTTTCAAAGATAATTGACCCTGCAAGTGCATATTCATGAGTTCACTGTCAATCCTGCGAAATGCAGTAAAAAAATCTCATTTTGGGAAACCTCCCTACATGAACCATCACCCAATAAATCCTTCATTTTCTCATTATAATCAAAAACATCCATCAAAACTAGTCTGCCTCCTTTATTGGGTGTCATTGCCTGTGGATTATTACTATCACCATGAATACCATTGAAAGCAGACCACTCCTGTTTAGTTAAATTATAATGTTTATTGTTATTATGTTGACCGACTGCGGTGGTGGTGCTGCGGTAGCGTTGTCGCCTCATAGCAAGACGTTGTCCCGTTCGATTCTCAGCTAGAGCGTCCTCTGTGTGGAGGCATACGTGAATGGGGCGTGCCTTCGTTGAAGGTTGTGCATCAGGGCTGGTAACCCGGTACGTAAAAATCCACTACCAGTCATTAGCGGACCGGAATTCCGCTGTGGCGACCCCTAATCGGGAAAAGCCGAAAGACACAAACAAACAAACAAAATTGTTATTATGTTGACCCAACGCTATTCTTATTTCTTGCTCACATAATGCTCACATAATTTCTCAGACATTAAAATATTGCTATTCATTAGTGGATTAAAACAACTAGCATGCAAACTAACATGGGTCGTAAAGCCATTAAGATTATTTGGAAACCATAACACCATGTTAAGTTTTCGAATGTAAAGTTTTAAATCAATTAAAGTACTTACATCATCAGCCTGTGACAGATCCACACAGTCTACCTGGTTTTTGTTATGCCTCGAGCCAAGTACCACTGTGTATGTTTGATTATTGCTTGATCTGACGTGCTGCTACAACACTATATGCTGCTAATATTGTAACAATACAATATGCTTAAGAGCAGGCCTTGCTCACTGATTACTGATATAACTGAACTTTTGTTGACCTGTAAGTTGTTTATCAGCTTAAAAGATGTTTACCAGAATATGGGGCTTTCAATGAGGAACTATATCACAAGTTTGTGGGCTAACTGTTCTTTAGAAAAGGGAAGTAAGCCATAAGACCAGACATTATGAGACTTGTTTACAACTTAGGAAATTATCTGTAATTTTCTAAAATACTCCATCAACTCATAATGAGCTTGTGATCAATATGTCATTAGTTGACCCTATTGACCCTGTTGTTTGTTCAAGACTATAAAAAGCTCAAAGGCAAAAATGGAAATCATCATCATCCGGATTTGATCACAGCATCAGCCTGAACTGATCATAGAGCCATTTTGCCAGTGTCGGCCCTGCCTTGACTAAACAGATAGCTGCACTGAATAGGATTGAAGTTTCCCTATCAGTGGCAGAGATGATTTTTTTTATGCATATGCTTGTAAGTACGTGATTTATTAGTTTTTCTGTTTATTCAGTAAGTTTTTGTTTAATAAACTGTTAAGTTTGAGCCTTGGTGTCTTGTGTCATTTCCAATTCTGTATTAACCTCAGACCTTAAAGTAACGGACTAGTTCACAGCCCTTCTTGCTTTCACAAAGAAAAAACATTTTGAAAGGATGTCAGCATGAAATGTAGAAAAACTTTTATTGGAGTAATTAAAGACTTTACAATCACCAGTCTTGTTAAAAATAACATGAACTATTTGATTTTCTACTGCCGGTGCCAATATGTTTCCCCACTCATCTAAGACACCTTCTTCCATGAAGTCTGCCTTGATGATGTCATTTTGGTCTTTGCTCCCAGTTGGTGGAACCTTGCTTCGTCATCTTGGTGACTGGTGTTCTGAATTAGGGGCTGATTCTTGTATCTCACTCTCTTGGACATTCATACATCTAAAGGGGCCGATCTCAAAGGGTCTATGCTAAATGTTTGAACATCCAAAATGTCGAACATTACATGGTCGAGACCAAATGTTCGACATTTGGATGTTCGAACATCACATAAAAAAAATTAAAAACAGAAAAATACACTTTAACAGACCTTTAACACACACCCCTATTTAAATATACCAACTCAGAGACCGCACTTCAGTGCAGAAAATGGAAATTCTCCCTATCTGCACCATACAGCACTGTTGAAAGTCTGTCTTCGAGCACTCAAAATTTTGAACGTTTGGTCTCGACCATGTAACATTTGAAATTTTGAGCGTTCGAAGATTTGACAAGTACCCATCTCAAACTTCCCTGATTGGATAGAACAAGTGTCTTGAGGGTCATCATCATTGGTTGGATTCAATTGCTCACTCCACCCATTATTAAATAAAGGTTTAGGAAAGGTGGACCCTTTATTGTAACTATCTCAGTCACTGAAAAATTACTTTTGATTTCTGACTCAATATAGATGAACAAATCTTGTCCACATTTGAAAATACATTATGATAGCCTAACTGATGATGTTCGAACAAAAGATCCTCCATAATAGAATTGTTTAAAACATCAATTTCTCTGGACAAATTCTCAATCTCTTTTTCTTTGTATTTAATCATTACTTTCATAAGTTCAAGGTCAGCTTTGTCAAACATTTGGATAGACTACAAAAAAAAAATTGGCAGCATCTCACATTCATAGATAAATGAGTGCTTACAAATGTATAAGATACACCCTACACTGACTGAATATTTTACAGTGACCATGAAACAGTGGCCAACCACTTTGCAGCTAAACCATGACAAAGGACAAATTATTATCTCAGGGATAAAAACTTAAAGGGGGTATTCCAAGGTGTCTCTTTTTCACTGCTGCACTTTTGTCTTGCCCTTAACCCATTATGCTGTCAACTTAACAGATTAGGTCATGACTACCATTTCCCTCCCAGAAAACAACAAAGTATAAAGACTTCTCATCTTTTCATGGTTGATTTAAAACTGTACAGTTTATCAGATGGGGAACTGATAGCACAACTGCAAGTGGTCAAAACCTTCTCCAATAATATAAGAATGTCATTCGGTCTTGATAAAAGTAACCTTTAAAACAGGAAAGCAGCATCACAACTAAATATAAGTCTGGGACAGGAATGTGATATAAAAGAACTTGAGCAATGGGGAGTGTATAAATACTTGGGAATTGATGAAGGATAAGCAATAAATCATGAAGAAATGTGAATAAAACTTCGTAAAGAATACTTTAAAATATTAAAATTAATACTGAAAACAGCCCTGGCATCTAGGAACAAAGTCTAAGCTATAAACCAATTTGCTCTTCCTGTTCTAACTCACAGTTCTGGAGTGATTAACTGACCCCAAAAGGTACTGGATCAGTTAAATAGGAAAACAAGGAAAATGCTTCATGCTTATCAAATGATTTATAAAAATAAGTGTATATCAAGATTATATATTCACCATTCTGAAGGCGGTATGGGCCTCCTCAAAATTGATTACATTAATAGATCTGCAATCATTGGACTGCATACATATCTGCTGACTTCACAAGATCCAAACATAGTGAACGTTTTAAAACATGAGGAGAACATGCCTAAGATGACTTCCCTACTTAGTTTAGCAGAAGCATATTGGTGTCAAGCGGGAATGGAAATCACACCAGAAGTAGATAAAAATCAGGCAGAAACTGAATGTGCCAAAAAAACAACATAGAGAATATAAGGTGAAGGATCAGATGACAAGGAAAGAAATGTGGGAAATACATAAATATATTTGCAAGTACAGAAAACTGCTGGCACAACCTTATGTCGATGGTTAAAGAGAGGTGAATTTAAACCAAAGGATGAAAGGTTATATTGCTGGCCCAGGACAGTTCACTACATACACACTGGCTTAAAAACTCCATTGAACATTTGGGAGAAACCAACAAATGCAGGTTTTGTAAAACAGTATTTGAAACATTTGCACATCTTGTTGATGGGTGTGATGCACTCATGACAGAAGGCTGATATAGTGAAAGGCTTAATAAAGTGGAAAGACTGTTGCACTAGAGATCGTGCAAATATTATAATATTAAAGCAGTTGAGAAGCACTGGAAACATGAGCCACAAAGCATTATAGAAAATGATGAGGTTTATATCACATGAGATCACCCATTACAACAGTTAAAAAATAGATGCAAGAAAACCAGATACAATAGTCGATGAAAAGAAGACAAATGTAGCATTGATCACTGAAACTGCTACATCCAGTGATTACAGTGTCTTATGTACAGAGAGACACAAGGTCATAAAATACCAAGATTTGCAGGCAGAAATTAGGGTAATGTGGAAGAAGGATACCCAACCAGTTCCAATAGTAGTAGGAGCGGTGGGTCTCCTAAAAAAGAATTTACAGTTGTATTTAAATATGTTATTGATACATGTAGCTCTGAATGAAACTTCAGTTTTGGGCACATTGCAGTTGTTAGGAAGAGCAATTTTGGCTAACATCAAAGACAGAAAAAAATACTAATTTCATGAACTTTAATCATACTTTAACTTAGGAATGAGGTCCATTCCCAGCATGGTATGAGAAACCCAAAAGTCTTGGAGAAATTTAAAAGGCATGGTATTGGGCCCAATACTATTTACGTGTTTTCATTTTAGCTGACATACAGTCAGTATTGGGTTCCTAAATATGCTGACAATATTAAGATTGGTGCTTATTTATTATCTAATAATTATTGTTTTTATTTAACAATTATTTAGCACAGCTATCTAAATGGTTAACAATATGCAATGGAATATTAAGTACCATAAAACTGGTACTATGTTTTTGGTCCAGTAAGGCCTGAATTTAACATCACAATGGTAACTTTTACTTTGAATAAAGTGAAAAAGAGAGTCTTAAGCTTGTTAGGTGTGCTTAATGGGAAATTTACAACAAACTCATCAGGTGTATCATTGAAAATATTTACTTCATATGTAAGACCAATGCTAAAATACAATTCACTTATACCAAGGATTATTTATCAGTCATAAAGAGGGTTACAAAGGAAGTTCACCAAAATGATTAACAGTTATAGAAATTTTCTTATTATGATCAACTCAGAAGTCGGCGCAGTCGTGCAGCAGTTAACGTTTCACCTCACAGCAAGAGGTTCTCCTGTTCGATTCTTGGCTGGGGTGCCTTCTGTGTGGAGTCTGCAGGTCCCCCCTGCATTTGCGTGGGTTTCCTCTGGGTACTCCAGTTTCCTTCCACATTTCAAAGACGTGTCTGGAGCGTTTCTCCCCGGACCTCCACTAAAAATAGGCTTTGTCCTAGTCGGACTTTCCCGGTCAACAAATGTTAAATAAATAAATATTCAATAAGTGTTATATTGCTACCAGGTACATTATATTTGGCCTACAAGGCATTACATTATGTAGAATTGAGAGCTTTGTAAAACATAAAACTTTTTTAGGTAGGTAAATATTTGACAGGCAGCAATGTCACATAAAATGGAGATCAACAGAACAACTAAAAAGTTTAGGCTCATAACACAATGTATTGTAAAAGTGTAGAACAAATTAACATCGAAATTAGAGAGTACTTTATTATCCATGTTTAAAATATCCTTAGAGAGCTGGATAAACACTAAGGCATATGCAATGGATTTAGAGTCTGTGCTTTGATATGGCCTTTGGACCTTAGCTCAGGAATTTGAAACTTTAAAACTACTGTTCTCTGCTTTGACAAATCTCACAAGGGAAAAGCTCCTATTAAGGTGCCATGGTTTATTGAGCAAATATAACATTTAAGGGACTAAAAAATGTTTAATTCTGAACCAATATTAGCAACTCATGTTTTTACTAAGGAATGTATCCGATGTACTTATGCATCAGAGGTAGGTTTGGGAACAATGTTGCCCCAATATATTCAAAGTAAGAGTATCAAGGTTAAAGCCTTAGCTCTTAGATCTAGAAGAAAGCTTCTGAGTTGTAAAACATTTTTTAAAAGTTTTTTTTTTTTTTAATTTTATTCACGTCAGTAAAGTGAGCTGATGGGCAAGTGCTCTTGTTCTGATGTTATACTGAAATTTTTTATGTTTTATTATTTAAAGGCATTCTAAGACTATAGCGGGAGGGACCAAGGGTGCTGAGTGGTATCAAAGGAATAGGTAAGGAAATAAGTGGAACAATCTCAAGGCTTGAGGTTGCATCCCTTATTTGAATATTCCAAACAGCCCAAACAGGCCTTCCCAACTCAGTCTCATGAATCATAGGTTCATTGGTTCATAGGTAGGTACTAGGCTATTGGCCCTAGGGCCTATATAAGCCTAGCTGAATGGTACCCTGGCTTTTGCCACCAAAGAACATTATTTTCCTGTGCCCCTGTCAAGCAGAGCCACAGAAGTGATCCCCGGGGTGAATTTCCTATCTCCCATCCAATCATCAAGATTTTTCTTGAAGAGTGCTAATGTGGAGCTTTGTTTGATATAGATAGGTAGTTTGTTTGTTCCAGAGTATGGGAAGTCTCTGAGATAGGAATCTATCCCTCCAGCATGTCCTGTTTATTGTGGTGACAAGGTTTAGGTCCCTAGAGCGTGTAGCTTGGATGGATTGGGATTTCTGTATGTGGAGCATGTCCAACAGCTCTGGGTTTGACATAGCTTTGTAAGTTAGGCAGAGATCGCCTCTGAGTAGGCGATATGCGACAGAGTAAAGCTGGAGTTTTTTTAGACGGTCTGTGTAGGGGATCTGTTTCAGGCTGGTAATCCTCTTTGTGAGGTATTTCTGTGGCCTTTCCAGTTGTTGTAGATGTCTTGTGAGGTACATACCAAAAGGGGCGCTGTACTCTATAATGGGTCTAATGAGTGATGAGTAGAGGGGAACAATGACCTCTTTTTTTCCTGGATGAGAAACCTGTTGTGATGAGGTGTGTGACGTAGAAGGATTTCCTGACTACTGTGGCGATGTGATTATCAAAGGAGAGACTACTGTCCACCTGTGTCCCAAGGTCTCTTATCACACTTTCAGTGTTAAGTAGACTACTGAATATGTGGTAGTTCATGGGTACAGAGTTTTTACCAAAAGGGATGACAATGCACTTTTTGGCATTGAGCTTGAGGCCATAGCTTTGACACCAGGCATCTGTCTTAGTGAGGCCCTTTTGTAGGATGTCCACATCGTTAAGAGATTTGATTATGGCTCCTAGTTTGCAGTCATCTGCGAACTTTGTTAGCCAAAGACCTTCTGTGTTAGCCTGTACTTCAGAGAAGTAGATACCAAACAGGAGAGGACCTAGGACTGAACCCTGTGGTACTCTACTTGTCACTGGTCTGAAGTTGGATTTAGAGTCTGCTACTTTCACAGTGTGGGTTCGGTCAGTGAGCCAGTTGGCAACCCATCTTGTGACATAGGGATTTATACCTAGTTTAGTGAGTCTGTCTATAATTCCAGAATGGGGGATGGTGTCGAAAGCCTTGGCGAGATCTAGATAGGCTGTGTGTACCACCTTACCCTCTTCTACAGCTTTGGTGACCGCTTCAAAGAAGTCTATCAGGTTTAGGAGACATGATCTGCCTTTTACAAACCTGAACTGGGTAGGGTCCTGAGTTTGGAGATTACCAATGTCATTGTTTATAAGTTCCATGATGATATGCTCCATAGCCTTGCAGACCAGGCTCGTCAGGCTAATGGGGCAGTAGTTCCCGGAGTCCATGGTGGCTCCTCCTTTCTGGAGTGGGATAACTGTTGCTGTGCGACATTCAGTGGGCACAAAGCCTGAGGTGAGGCTATGATTGAACATGGTACTTAGGTGGGGTGCCAGTTCGTTCTGTATTTCATGTAGAATGCAGCCTGGGATGTTGTCAGGTCCCATGGATGCTGTGTTCTTGGCTTTGGAGAGTGTGTTTTTTACCTGTGCAGCCATGATTACAGGTACTTTGCATTCTTCCGGTATAGAGATGGGCCCTTTAGGGGATGAGAGAGGGGTAAAGTTAGCACTGAACCTATCTGCCAGGATGTTGGCAATATCAGTTGGTTCTGTATATTTAGTGCCATTGTGCTGTAACTCAGAGCAGATCTGAGTGTTGCCATTGAGATTATTGACATAGCTATAGAATGCTTTGTGGTTGTCTTTAGAATCAGTGGCGATTTTGTTTTCATAACTAGCTTTGGAGGATTTTATGAGGGATCTCAGCTTCTTACTGAGGCTGACCACAGAGTTCCTCCAATCATGGGATTTTACTCTTTCTTGCAACAGTTTCTTTCTCCTATTGTAGAGTTTGCTTATAGCAGGGGACCACCAGATTGGCTTCCTTTTTTTGGAGGATAGCATATTGGTTCTGTTAGGGATTGCACGATCCATGCACTCATTAAGTTTCCAATTTATCAGATGTTTGTTTAGGTAAAAAAGGCAAATATTTACTTACCAAATGAAAAATAAAATGCTTATATTTACTACACTTCACATTAGATTATGAGGTAGGAAGACAGCACAAATAATAAATAACAGTTTTGAAATGCTTTCACATAAGCTCCATCAGGTCCATCCATAATATGAAAAAAACTGTCAGTTTTACTGCAATATAAAGCTTGCTTTTATGAGGCTAGTGTTGACTTTTTAACTCATATGTTAACTTCATTTTCCTTTTTATCACATTTCTTTATTTTGCAAGCCCCTATTGCTTTATTTAATCAGTTTATGAGACAAGTTAAAGGAGAAGCTGTGCCTGCTTTTATGAGGCTCATACCAAAATACTTAACCTGTTTTGCTTATTAGGCTGTTTTGCCTGCTTTTAAAAGGCTGTTTTCAGTTGAAGTGATACAGATCATTTTTGTAAGACCTCTTGTTCTCAGCAGAGTGGCTAAAACTCAGAAACAATAGTAAGCAAAAATGATACACCAGAAATAAAAATAAAACATTGGGCTAAAAATCTTTTAGCATACCTGACTTAACCTCAGAAGTAAATCTGCATCCTATGTGAAACTAGTAAAAACCTGGGTTTAATTGGCTTCCTGAATAAGTGGGAGCCAATGCACCACACCAAAAGGATATCATAACCTTTGTCAGACACAAGAACCTGGGCAATTGGAACCCCAAGCCCAAATGCCTCTGTCTATACAATGGACTAGACTGTAAGTTATGACATATTTAAAACCTTTTGGACAAAATATTAAGATAAGGTCTAATATCAGCTGAAAGAATGACTTACATTTTGGGTCAGGAGGGCTTCCCTTGGAGAGCTAAAGGTCTCAGAGAGACATGGTGTTGTGGTCTTCGGTGGCTGGTAATTGGGTTTATGTTTTTCAACATATGGAGCTATATCAATTGAAAATGAAGCATAGCTAAATGTTGGTAGTCACATCATAAAGAGGAGGTATTTGGGTATGAGGTGGGATTTCAGTTCATTAAAGTATTACCTGTTAGGTACACACTTCAACCAGGTGGCTCATCATGCCCCATTGCATGGTTTAATAAACAACAAGATAGGAATACAAAATTATGCCACTGGGAACTGTCCCTACAACCCTTCCAGTACACTGCTATGCACAGTTTCAGGCAGGCTGGTGGATTGTGTATGTCTTAAAAGCCATCTGTTTAAGTCCAAAACTGATGGTTTTGTAGTAAGAGAGAGGTAGTTGAACATACTAAGTATGCAGAATGTGAGGAATGACTTTATGTGTACCTTATACCTAGAACATTTTCACAGCAATTTAGTTAGTAAGAGAAATGTATTAGTGAGAATAATGATCACCAATCAAGTTTGTACAAGACGATGGAGCCTGGAAGGTTAAAACAGGTGGCCAGATTCAATAAAGCCTACACGGTAGTGCACTGTTTTGGATTCAAACTGTGTCATGCAAATTACTGCATAAGCAGCTGAATTGTATGTTAATCAACCAATCCAAGATAGAGGAGCTATTCAACAAGCTATAAAGCAACCATGTAGATTCATTGCTGACTTGACCTGCAAATTTCAAAACCTATTGGAATACAGCCACTGAAAGGAGTCTATACAGAAACAGTATATGTGCAACAAGCTGAAGTCTATGCTGCTGCTACTGCTAACAGAGCAAGACCAAGAAGGGGAAGAGTTTTCAGACCCCAGTTAACTTATCACAATCTACAAGATGTAGAAATTGTACAGTGCTACAGGATGGGTAAAGACACACTACAGGAACTCTGTAACCTCTGTCTTCCTCATCTCATAGCCAGGGCAAACTGAGGGAAACCCATCCTAGTAGAGACAAAGGTGTGTGTAGCACTTAGAATTATAGCTACAGGTACCTTTCAGAGACCAACAGGGGACATGCTAAGGGTGTCACGGGCATCAGCATCCAGGATCTTCCATCAATTCCTGAATGCTATGCTCCAGCATGCTAGTGACCACATATATCTTCCTCATACTCCTGAGGACAGGGCCAAAATATGCAGGAGTTCTACCCTGTAGCACACTACTCTGAAGTACTGGGTGCCATAGATTGCACACATGTAGAAATTAAGGCACCACCCGGGGAACAGGGAAAGCTCTACATAAATAGAAAGGGCTTCCACTCTATTAACTACCAAAGGAATCATACTGAACATGTGTGCTGGCAACCCAGGCAGTTACCATGACTCACATATCTGGCACACATCTCAACTGTATCAGATGTTCACTAGGAGGGGATATCCCACAGAGTTATTTACTGGTGGATGCAGGTTATGCACTGGAACTGTGGCTGATGACATCCATTAAAAATCCACACACATTTGCTGAAGAATGCCAAAATGAGGCACACACTCAAACCAGAAATATCATAGAGTGTGTGTTTGGGCTGCTGAAGTCATGGTGCCAATGCCTAGATACATCTATGGGAGCCCTGCAGTACAATCCACAGACATGTACTGAAATATTCACAGTATGTGCCATGCTACACAACATCATCCAGAGGAAACAGCTTCAGCAGGATCAGCAAGGGGAAGGGGCACACATCCCACTACCAATGGCAAGGTCAGCACAGCCACACACAGGGTAGGAGTTAGAGGGGGAACCACCAGCTGCTGTGGGTGTAGACAGATGTAGGCATGCTCAATATGCCCTCGCATTGGCTAAGAGACAAAGCATAGCACACTTACTCACCAACTAAGGGGCTAAAAATGTCCTCCTGTGCACATACATATAGTAACATTGATGCCAGGCAACACTCACAACTTTTACTTATACATGTAATGGCTGTGTACTGCTTCCATCAGACAGAGTAAGCCCTGAACTAAAACTGTTGCAACTGCTGCATTTACAAGGTAAGTGATGAACCTGGAATGTATTGTGTTATAATATGAATGAATGGCATATCCTTGTATGTTGTTACTTGGTAGTGTAAGCAAATAAATGGTGGGTGATTTGTACAAATATTACCTTAACATGTGACAGCAGAGACTTATTTGACTTATATGTGTCCATTATTAAGTAATAGGCCTCAGGCAACAAAGATTGACACAGTCATACGTCTCAAAAGTAGTGATGGTCACCGCATGCCCTTATTTTAGCACCATATATTTGTACTGGAAAAGCATTAAAGAGAGAAGTTAGAAAGTAATGGTACATATTTTAGTTTCAGACTTCACAACCCTCACAAGATCATTAACAATACTGATGGAAAAAAGCTTGATGCTATCAACTGTCTAACTTTCTAAGACCAATATAAGTCAAAGGTACAATTACCAATTTAACATTACAAATGCAAATATACTAAGTACTAAGTTAGCTGAGCATCAGACACCAAGCTTATGTATCTCTAAATCCAAAAGATAGAAAACAGGTATATGGCACTTCCACAGGATGTTATGTGGGGAGGCAGGAAGCCTAGGCTGACACCAAAGGTCAGTGAGTGTGTGTGTAAGAGAGAGAAGCAGGCAGATATTTGGATAAAGTAACAAATGGCCAGTGAGACAAAATGAGTTTTAAGCTTCACTGCTGAACCATGTAACTGTTGTGTGTATGTCTGTATGGGTCTTCCAGATGAAATTGGTGTCTGAGTGTCTGCATGAACACATCCAAGCTCTGTGCTAGCTCTACATCTTGGTATTTCGGACAGATGTAAGCTTTCCATGGTAGAGGTGGCAGTTCAGCACTGTCATACCCAACCACAAGAATTGGCTCTGCCAGGAGTTGCACTGGCATGTCCACACCCATGGTCAGATGCACTGCTGCTACCTGAATGTGACTGGTGTCAGCTGGATGACCAAGACCATGACCCCATGGCTTGCCACATCTGGGTGTGGAGAGCTCAATGACTAATGGAGCAGTGGAAGTACTGTCACTATGAAAGCATGATTAGGCATGGCCATGTTGGCTAACAGCAGATGATGTGGCTGACCTATGCCCACAAGGATGCCATCCTCTTCCCAGCAGACACCACCCATTCCAAAATGCCATTCATCCAATCCATTGAATCAGCAACACTGTGGAAGCAGTCACGCAAGTCAGCCTGTGCGACATCTACAACCCTAAGCATTTCTCTGGAGGACCTATGAGAATGTGCTTCTGCCTCCATGATGGCCCAAAACATATGTTGAGTGGCATGGAAGAGACACCTGGATCAGGTGAAGGATGGACAGCAGGCCTCTTCTGAACACCCCTAACAACCCTCCTGCATGGCACCTCACCCACACTTTGGCTACGACTAGAATCAACATGCACTGAAGCTGCAGTATCCACACTTTCCTGTACACTGAAGCTGCAGTATCCACACTTCCCTGATTGACTGTCTCACCCTCAACCTGTCGATTATCTGAGGGCTCACTGAAATGGGTAGGTGTAGGCCTACTGCTTGTGTCTGATGGAATACAGGGGATGGTTATATGTCACCCTTCATATCAGATTCAACATCTGCACCCCCTCACTGTACTTCTATTTGGCCACCATCATCATCAGAGTTTGCTGATACTCTGACATCATATGGTAAAAGTCCCACACTTCCACTGTCAGGACCACCTGTGATAATAACAAATAAACACAGAAAAAATTAATACATACACTACTATAGTCCAATATATGTTAACAAAACAATAGTGGTGCCACTATTACAGACAGTACAGCAATACACACAACAGTCTTGACATCAACATCACACACTAAATATTTCTTTGAACTGTTCATCAGTACTGACATAAAAATGTTTGGCTTACCATGTGAAGATAATAGTATACCCCCTATGCCAGATGGTCCTGGAAGATGTTAAGCAAAAGGGAAGGACAACATCATCACAATTAACAGTAACACGGGGGTGGGGGTAAAACATTTTGCCTTTTATATGTCCATTAACTATACTTTCAACAAGAACTTGGATGACAAGCCCAACCTAAGCCCCATGTGTAATCAATCAGAATGTGTTGTTAACTGTAGCAATCTTCAATTTCCCCCAACCAATTTCTTGTTAAGCAGAACTAACATATTGATATAAATATTTTACTATACAATTGAGATACAAAAGTCTACTTGGAAGCTCCTCCTGGGACATGCTTGCTGGCCCTGAAACAGTAGCACCAAAGTCAAGGACATGCTGTTCTGCACTTTCCTGGGAGCCATCTGGATCCATGACAGTGGACAGGAACTCTTTATTTGCTGTTAATGGTGGTTCTGTAGCAAGCCCCCCCCGTACCCATCTGATCATGGGCCACTGCAGCTGCTCTCCTCCATGCAGATGAGATCATGTTAGTGGCCCTATGGCACATCTGATCATATGTCCTGTTGTGGCTGTCTATTGCATTCACATCTGCAACTATCTGGTGGCAAATGTGCATTCTGCCTCCACATTGCCTCTCAAGTAGAATGGCACCATGTTGCCTACAGCTTCCACAATGACCTGATTCTCAGGGTCACTAAAGGGTGGTTTTCAGGGACTGAGATACATGGGTACTGTAGTCCTAGGTGTCCTAAAACACAACAGAAGGATAATACACATAAGTAGCACATAATTACAAAATAACTGTTCCCAGATAAAACAGAAAATGTAGCATTTCACTATTACCTACTGGAGAAACATAAAACAGTCTACATATCTGAAATATGAATGACAGGCTTGTTGCAAAACAAGAGAGCATAACAGTAGCAACATATCATTGCTTGTGCCATAACAGAAGTGCAGCTTTGCTCCCCCACCCCCAAAAGAACAGGCAAATGACACATTTTACTAATAAACCCATCAGTGAAATGCTAAATGTGCTATCGAATGAAATGTCCCTGAAACATGCCTACATGTTTAACATAGAACATCCCATGTTTTGGTATTGCCAATCATGCATACTTGGGAAATGGTCTGACAAATGTGACCATGCCATCAGTACACTTCTAAGTAATGCATACAGATAAAAGTGTAGCTTTTGATAATCAAAAAAAAATATATATATAAGTATTAAACAGATTTTTCTTACTGACATTTCATCATATGCAGTATATAGCTGAAAATGCAAGCATACCTTCTCAAGCTCAGTAGTCTTCTGTCCAGATATATCCCAAATTACTAGCCTCTTTTCTGTGTTATCCACATAAACAAGTCTCCTCATCTTCAGGTTCCCTAACTACAGTGTTCCATTTCTATGGTGTAGATTCAGGGCTGTCAGCACAGTGAAGATGCAAATCAGGTGTAAACTCATTGAAATAGCTGAATCCCAAATACTTGGCTCCCTGTATCAAATGTAAACCTAGTGCAGGTCCTCACTCCATCAGTGTTTGTTTTTCATTTGTTTCAACTGGGAATGGTTACTGGTAAGGAGAAGGAAAACACAACAGCAATGCAGACTGCCCTAGATCCAGTGAGTGTGTGAGATTGAGATTAGACTTACAAAAGTGTTAGAAGTAATTTTGTCAAGGTTGGAAATGTAAGTAAGCAGCACACAATTCACAGGTTTTGTTCATTAACTTCCAACCTTCCCTTCATTTTCTGGCAGCTTTGTATTATATAATTGCCATTTACTATTCTCACACAATTTAAGGGCAATGATATAGAATGATTTGCAGACTGCATGCCTCAGATTACTGGTCAGATAAGCCAAACACGAGCAAAAAACACAGAGAGGTAAGACAGAACTTCATATTTGCAAGCAATACTCATAAACAGCTGTGTGATCACTCAGTGCACTACATCTAAAATTAATACATATACAAATAATTGTTATATGGTTTCATAGCACTATAGATGATGTTGCAGGTGGTTGTATACAGAATGATTTCAGTTCCTTGCTAAAAAGCTGTTTGTGTGCCAAAGAGAGATAAGGCACCCTTAATATGTTTGAAGGTTCATTGGAGTGAGAGTTCAAACCCAAACCTGTGCAGAAATATTTTGTGTACTAACATTTTATAGTGTTTATGTCATAGACTACTTTTCCCTTTTTTTTTTGGCCAGTGTTTGCGCAGTGAACTGCTTAGCACAAACAAGTGAAATGGAGAAAAATCAATGTCATGTTTGGCTGTGCTTATCTCATTTGTGAGAAGTGCAAACCCAGACTAGTGGCCCATCCAGGAAGCAGACAAAACACCTGCAGACAGCACATCTGTAAAAGTGCAAAGGTCAAAAACAATACATTTTTGCAATTTTTGCTTTCCATAGCACAACTTCACTTAGCAGCATTGTCCAACAGTTAGCAAGGTTCTCCAACACCTGCAAGCAGGACTCAGACAGCCAATAATTGAAAAAGGATACGTTCAATTAATTCTGTTGGGCAATGCGCAAACATGCTAAGCGGTGTTGTGCAGTGGTTAACAAAGAGAACTTAAGAATGAGTATGAAATTATGCAAATGTCATGTAACTAGTCCTGTGGCAGCAGGTATAAGTGTAGGGCTGGAGTACAGATGGTTCTGGGTTCTAGTACAGGGTGTGCAACCAATATTTACTTTTGTGACACTGCACTTTACAGCAATGAACTGAAAAATAGATAAGAGTTAGCTCAACATTCTTGTGGCAACAGGTGTAAGTATAGGACTGCCATACACACGGTCCTGGGTTCTAATACAGGATATTCCATACATTTGTACTGTTGTTCCTCTTTCCATTATATTCATTCTCATTTATAACACTTCAGATAGTAGAGCTGATATGAATTCTATGTATGAGGGATAAGACACCCTTATTAAGAGTATATTATCTACTATATGTCTATAAGTATAAATCTGCTATCTTAACTTGCATGGCTTTCATAATTACATAACAGACATACATGTGTGTATATCACATGCATACATGTGTTAACACCTCAAACTGTCACCTGTATTTATGAATGAATCCTGACTACATCTCAGCAGCACCTCTTCTGTGGTAAAGATGGAAAATCAATGCTGTGGAAGAAAATGTTTTGTCCTTTATGTCTAAGTTTGAATCCCACACTGTAAAAATCAATTTTACTGATGTATACAGGCAAAAAACAAGTGAGTCAGGTCATGATATTTATGCCCGCAGTGCATGTCTGCAAACTTAACTCACCTAACAGTTACCTCCCAATTTCCAATATATATTTCCAAGCTACATCACCACACACCCCTCAAACTAAGGCCAAGTATCAAATTAACCTTCCAATTTCAAGTATTTATTTGCTCCCTGTTTGGTACTGCTATGCTCCACTTAACATCATGCAAATGTGGTTGGCATCATTGCTCAAGCTTGCGCACTACCAGTAAGTGGGATAACTGGAATTGGTGGGAAAGCATAATTCACCGTTGCTCTAGGTCAGCTGTTAGGCATAGCTGGAGTTAGTGGAGAAGCTGACAAATGTAGGGTGCAGAGCTGGGGTGTTCAGGCATCCAGGATATTTACTTGACTCCTGGTAAAGCACCACAGCCAAATGCTTCTGCAGGTGGACTATTCTGACTCCCAGTACATGTCTGAGGTGTGGTGTAGTTTAGCTCAGGCTGTATCAAGTGCTACTGGCATCCTGAGCATTGCAGAATGGTGTGGGCATCATTTTAATGACTTAAATAGGTACAAAAGGCATACCCCCAACTATTGGTTGAATGAATTTGAGACTGCAGACATCCCACAGTTGTGTAAATATTATAATAAGAAAGAATTTGTAATACTTAGAAAGCTAAATATAGGCAAGGCTGGTATGCATAATGCTCCTATGTTCTTTTCTATTATTTCCCCAGTTAATGCCAACATAAAATTCAACAGACAGACTCATGCTGCTCAGTTGGAGAAACTGAGGGAAACATGTTGTATGTAAGTAGCACAACAGAAGTATTATTGTAGCTTTAAAAGCTAAAGTTATTTTTTTTATATAGCTGTAGTAAATTGAGCATTCATACTCTAACTGTAAAAGCAAGTTTGCATGCATTAGTCTGCAGCACAAACCAACTTTAGGAGTCAAATATAAGACTATAGTCAGAGGTTCTGGGTTCAAATACCATGAGTAACAAATATACAGTACTGCATTTTTTTTAATAATATTTACATTAAATTAAAACTCTATACAAGTGGCATAAAGGTTTACCTTTGAAAGGGAGAAAATCATTTTTCCGTAAGCTGGAAGGTCAAAAGGAAGATGTCAAGACTGCAAAATCTTGAATAAAAATGCATTGAATGTGCAATGAGCAAATGTCACTATGCATTCGGTTATTGCAGATTCTGCATTTTGGGTGCAGATTGCACTATGGTGGGGTTTGGGAATGGCTCATTTCCCCACTGTAGTGCGATCTCAGAGTTAGAATATTAAAGTAGGGGGTGTGGGGGGTGCAGGGGGGCTTGCGATACAATGTGTATTCGAACTTGTAGTTAAAAAATCAGTGAATCTGCTTTTCGATTTGTTGATTTTCGAACTTCGGTGCGATTCAAAATGACGGATTTGTCATTTTGGTTCACAGAAAGGGCCATCCAGAGAAATGATTTTCTCCCTTTCAATGGTAAAGCAGCATAAATGCCCTGCTGTTAACTATAATCTGTATAACTGGAACATGCATATGTGCAATATATGCACATTTCAAAGATTACTTTCAACAATCTGTAGATATAGTATGCATTTTTTAGGACATATACTTAAATGTAATACTTCAGATAAAATAGTTGTATACTTGTGTTAATGCATTGTATGTCACATATGATGGTATTAATTTTATTTATTTTTTCTCTCTCACCCCAACCCTTATCTCTCTTTTTTATTTTATATCATGTGTTGTCAAAATGTCTCCATGTCATCCATATGTACAAAATCACTAAATTCTACATAGCACAGCAAGGAAAGCCAGCCCTAGTGGATCAGCCTTCCCCACTCTACTGACTCCAGTAATGATGCCAAGCACATGTGGGAGCCAACCTGGCAGCACTGCCTCTGCTGTCCTTGCACTACCTGCACCCTCAGGTAGTACTGCCCTGGCAGCTGGTTCAGTGGCACCCTCTGGGAGCAGTGGCAGAAGTGGTGATTTCATCACCGACAAGGAGATGCCAGGATTGGTGCATAGGGTCATGCACTGCACCATTAGCAGGAGAAGATGTCAAGCACTCCAGCCATCAGTGGAGTAAGGGGACAGTGAGGACAGTCCGGGGGGTGAGGACTCGATTCTCACTGTCTCCATGTTTGACAGGCATGAGCCTGCATTGTCCCTTCCCTCACTCCAATAACAGTATCCCCCAACCTTTTGTGTCTCTCACTGTCCCTTTCTCTTGTCTTGTTTGTTTGCATTTGCATCCTCACCTACCCAACTTACCTGCCCAAAAATACCTATGTCCCTTACCCAGAATTCCCCTCTTACTGAATTAAAAAAGCAAAATTTGCACCTGTCCCACAAAAAAATACCATCCCGTACATAGCTCTCCATTTCCTCACACATGTCTTCTTGATTTACTTGATTAAGTCCAATTGTCTATACAACATGATTATGTTGTTGTCAACCCTCTCTCTGGACTTGAAAGTCCAAATTCAGCTAATGCACTTATTATTAGTTTTTACTGTTGAAGAAATGGATAGCTATGGTTCTTACCTACCTCCCTCCTGGACATTCCTGTATTGCTTTCCATTCTTCCCCTTATTGCTCCCCATTTCACCACTTTCCTATCTATCCCATGTTAACACCTATAATCTGGTCAAAAAAATAGAATCATACACATAAGTAGCAGAAAAAGCAATGGATGTCTTCTACATTTGTAAGGAGTTTGGCATCACGCACCAATGCCAATCAACGGTGACTGGCTCTGTAATGCTGCAGTTACTTACATGCAATGCCACTTATCCCATTGTGGAATGTCAATACAGACACAGCAATACATGTACTATAAAGAATTAATGTCACCACATTATCAGATTGTTTATTTAAGAGTATTAGATACACTTAGATTCAAAACCAGTATCATCTGAGCGCAAAAAGAAATGTGTCAATGCATTTACACCTGTTATCACAGAGTCAGCTAAGCAGCAGATGTGTTTCATACACTCAGTACTAACTAGCAGAATTTTAGCAATGCAGCTCATGTTTGAGTATTGCTTAACTACACACATCAGAGAAAATAATGGAAATGAGTATCTCGCATTCACAAACACTTTGCCAACCATCAGGCAAACCTGCTGCCAGCTGCTGTGCTATGCAAAGCCAAATTTTGCATGTATTAGTGCTGTTTACTGTCCACTTTACTCTTTATGCCATGAAACTACATGTAGAAACTGAACAAACTGAACACTATGCCACATATTTACAAAGCCAATGCAGACATGCATTGCTTCTCCCATGTACTCCAACCCTGTTACCTCCAGTATCTTTTCACAAATATATCAACTACACTACATAAATGAATATCATATGTTATATGATATGCAATGCAGGTCAATCTGGTAACATGCAGAACTAGAACTATCTTCACAGATGAATATGCCTACACATTCATCAACTGACCCTGGGAACTATTGCCCCATAAGCCTAACCAGCCTTATCTACAAGGTTATGGAAAGATTCATCATGGACCTTATCCACAGGGAGACAGGTGACCTACAACACTCTAAACCCAACCCATATTTGTCAAGGGCAGATCTTGCTTATTAAACCTATTGGACTTCTATGATAATGTCCACAAAGCCCTGGATGAGGGAAAACAGGACATACCGCCTATGTTGATTTAGCCAAGGCTTTTGACACAATCTCCTATTCAGGTATCATAGAGAAACTCTTCCATCTGGGGATTAACCCATTACTAGATGAGTAGCCAACTGCCTCACTGACAGAATACAAACTGTCAAAGTTGAGGAGGTCACCTCCACCAGTAGACCAGTTGCCAGTGGTGTACCATAAGGATCCATGCTGGGCCCTCTACTGTTTGAAAACTATTTCTCTGAAATCCAGGTGAAGGTAAATGGCCTGTGGCTTACCAAGTTTGCAGATAACTATCAATTGTGCACAATCATACAGAGTCCTCCAACAATATTAAAATATTACAGAAAGGCCTGACATAGACAAAATATTGGTGCAAAACTCATGGACTGAAACCTAATGCAAGAAAGTGCCTCATTGTCCCCTTTGGCAAAAATGTAGCCCTGCTAATTATGTTATACATCGCACCCCTCTAAGCTCAAACTCAGTGGTGCGAGACCTGGGAATACAGGTTGTTAGCAATCTAAACTTCACTCACTATGTGTCTCTAGGGGTAAGACAGACATTCTACATTGCCTACCTCATAACTTAGGGTATCACATTGAAGACCAGGGAGGTCATAGCTCTGCTGTGCTCAACCCTTATTAGACCACTAATTGAGTACAATGCTCCCTTCTCTAAGTAGCTCACCAGACACCTGCAGCAACTGGAGAGACCACAGGGGCTTCTGACCAAGAGAATCCAGGGCCTCCAAAACATGACATACATGGAAAGACTGAAAGCCATGTCACTGTACTCAGTATCATACAGGCTGCTAAAAGGTGACCTGGGCCTGGCCTACAAAGCAGCCTCAGACCTTGCCCTAATATAAATGCTGGACATCCACAAATCAAATGAGACAAGAATAACTTGCTCCAGGGATCTCAACCTAGCCTGTGACATAAACATAACATGCTGGAGAGACATATATATCTCCAAGTGATTGTCACTCATCTGTATTAGGCTCCCTTTGCATATGAAGCAGTGCTACTCAATGACCTTATTCAAGTGCAAATTTGACAACTGGATAGGTGATTATAAATTCACCCCAGGGGTGCCACCTATGTCCCTCATGGACAGGGGCAATTGGTGCTGATCACAAAATTGCTCTGCTAACAATGAACATCTAACTATGCTCAATAAGAGTACTTGGGGTTTTATACAGCTGGCTTGTAAAGGCCCTAGCCTAGTAACCTCCTAGGAACCTATGAAGCTATGAATCTATGCAGACCTCCCATCATCTTCTCTGCTACATCAAGTGCTGATGTCATACACTATAAGTTGTCCTGCATTCTTGTAAAAATCAGATGTGGTTTGTGGTGCGTTTGTAAATTACTGCATTCTGTAGTCTGTGTACTTAGGTAAGGGTTCTGTTCTCACTGCAGTTAACTGTGTGTGTGTGTGTGTGTGTGTGTGTGTGTGTGTGTGTGTGTGTGTGTGTGTGTGTGTGTACATGTGTGTGTCTAGCCAGAAGAGAAGTGTGTATCCTACAGTTACCACTCCAATCCCTTGAACTGACAGTATTTTGATACTTGCACATGACTGCACATCCATTTCAGGTAGGCCTTCCAACAACTTCTCTCTGCCTGCAGCCTGGTTAAAGTTAGCATTGTGCCCTGGAGCTTATCTAAATTACTAAGCCCTGTAGTCTATGTAGTTAGGTAGGGTTTCTGTTCTTACTGTTCTTACTACAGACAACTGGTCTGTGTGTGTGTGTGTGTGTGTGTGTGTGTGTGTGTGTGTGTGTGTGTGTGTGTGTGTGTGTGTGTGTGTGTGTGCGTGTGCGTGTGCGTGTGCGTGTGCGTGTGTGTGTGTGTGTGTGTGTGTGTGCGCTAATTTGCTTCACATTACAGAGAGCCTTTTACACCAGTATGTGGGGCACTGTTATTGCCATATTCTCCTCACCAGACACTGCTGATGTCATCAGCTATAAAGTGCTGTCTGAGTTAAATCCAGAGTTCTGTAGTCTGTGTACTTACATAGTTAGGATGGCCTATGCTCACTGCAGTCAACTAAGGCAGGGTGTGTGCTTGCTTGACATTACAGAGAGCCTTTTACACCAGTATGTGGAATGCTGTTATTGCCATATTCTCCTCACCAGAAACTGCTGATGTCATTAGTTATATCTGATATGTGGATGTGCACTATTCCCACCAGGGCAGGATCAGAGACTTGCCAAGAGGCCAGGCAGAAATCACCTCATCCTATCCAATACAGATTACCTACATCATGGCATGGTTTGTAGGCCCTATGTTTTCTTGGTGAGAAACCCCTGTGGTTTCTCCAGCTGCTTCATTTATCTAGTGAGGTGCATGCAAAAGAGAGCACTATACTCTATATTAGTTTTCTGGTGATGTTCAAGTACAGTGCTGTAATATAATCCTCAGATCTGAATATGATGGCATGACTTATGATGTGCACAACATAGGCTTTCAATACCAGTGTGTACACTTGGTGGCTGATGTTCAGATTGCAATGTACATGTGTTCCTAGTGCATGCATCACTGGGTTTCAGTAAAGTGGGACTGATGTCAATGCTGTAATTAGCAGGGAATTCCACTTTGCAGAAGGACAAAATAAAGAAACATTTTTGCATTTATTTTTAGACCATGTGGCTCTGTCACCAATCATTTGTTTGTGTTAGCCCCTACTGTAGTATGTTATCATCACAGGTGGACTCAATGATTGCATCCACTATGCCTGAATCAGCAAACAAGATAAACCAAAGGCAGTATACTTTAGCCTGAACTGTCAAGAAATAGATTCCAAACAGTAAAGAGCCAAGCACAGATCCCTGGGGTACACCAGTGTTGATAGCTCTACTGGTACAGGTTGATTCACCAACTTGCACAGTATGTGTTCTGTCAGTGAGACACTTGATTATCCATCTAGTCATGTAAGGTTTAATCCCCAGCTGGGGGTTTCTCAATGATACCTGTGTGGGGGAATGTGTTCAAACCCTTGGCCAGATCAGGATAGGCAGTGTGCACTGTCTTACCTTTATCCAGGACTATCACACAGACTCAATGGGCTTGTAACAACATCACAGATTGCTTATCATGTGACTTATCACATATACCTTCCTGACAAGGTTGAATAACACTTCAGCACACCATCCACAAAGACTATGTTCCTGTAGAAGGGTGTACATCAACATGCATCCATCTGAGTTGGGGGGGACAGCACCTGATGCATTCATGCATGTATAGACACATCCTGACTCGGCTCATCTGTGAAGTAGACCAACATGTCATCATGGACCTTTTCTAAATGGACACTAGTAATATTCCTGCTGTGTGAAATAGACCATGTATTAGTTGCCAATGCATACATCATGTCTGCTACATCTGTTAATTGTCCTCAAAGAGGTCACTGAGGGCATGCATGATGACAAAACTATCATCCTTTTGAACTTGACAAGCCCAAACCATATGACACAAATCCACACAGAGGTATTCACTCAGCAGTGCCATATAAGGCCATAAACATATCACCAAGTGGGTAGAGCACTGTATCACATAGCATCTAAATATGTTGAAATGTGTGAAGTGACCTATATCTCAGGTCCAGGGATCAGAGCCACACATCAGGGCTGTGTGCTAGACCCTTTCCTATTATTTAAGTGACCAGATGATATACACATCCTGTGTCCAAACAGCTGTCTGAAAGACTACAGATTGTGGTAAATCACAGACTCCAGCTGTGATATTAGTATAATACAGACAGTATTGACACAAACCAAAAATTGCTGCCACAGCCATGACAATACCTGCAATGACACAAAAATATGGGGATTTGCTATGTCAGGAAAACAAACACACAACCCAAGTATAATGTAGACATCAGTCTTATAATCAGGCCAATAGGTATGTGACCTGTGTCCTGGGATAGATGGTAAGTGGAATATCCACTAGCATTTGGTCACAGTGCTATTTCTTTGTATTTAACTGAACTACTGAGTATGTTACACCAGATGCATGTATGCTACTTGTTCCAGTGATGCACACAGTTCATGCATAGCTGTTTGACAAAATTAATGCCATGGGTAACAGTGTGGATTGGGTTGGCGAAAGCCAAACACATTCTGGCTAGGCTTATAAATGCCCTAGGGCAGATAGCCTAGTATGAACCTATGAACCTATGATTGTGCCATATATATCTGCCATGCACACCACTCAGCTAGCCTGTACTGATCATAATGTTGCATAAAGGTATAGCAGTGTCCCTCCTAACACCTCCAGTAGATGTTACGGTGCCAGGATAGTGTGTGTGTGTGATTATCCTCATAGAATGTGGACGTGCCATAATAATTGCATGTGTGTTTGTGCAGAACCATCACTCTAAATCACATATGTTATGTCAGAGACATGGGATTACTAGTGGTATTATTCTGATATTGTCCAAGATTATGCTTGCTTCTTTTAATGTTGTCCATGAGTCTTTACCTGTGTCCCACTTGCTTATTCAAGCAAATCAGTTTTCACAGTTTCATAATATGCATCCTACCCCAATTGTATGTCCTCTGCATTATTCATGTAAGGATGAATATCTCACACAGACATCTTCCCCATTGTTGTATCACCTGGTGCGACCATCACATAATACACATTTTCAATGTGCAGTCCCTGTCTTCCATTGACATGCCCCCATCTGCTGTACATTAGGTTGTTTCACCTGTCTCCTTTCCCTGTGTTAATTTCTAGAATTCATCTGAGTATCCCTATTCAATGCACAAACTTCTCCTGAGTGTTTACTTTACATGGCAGTCCATGTACCCTTACAGATCATTTACACAACTTTGGTACAGAATACCAGGAATGGGATTTCATAATACTCTACACTGTATACACTGTCCTGTACTGTGTTTGGACCATATACATAACTATATCTCTCAACTGTCCAAATTTTTACAGCATGTCCAGATTTTTGCCTTATATATCTTTTGGTGTGTTCCTTATAAAACCTGTGGTTTTCTGCCATATCACTATGATGATCTCAGGACTGATGTCACACAATAAATATATACATTTGAGTTTCAGACTTCAAATCCTTCAGAAAATGGATCTTCACACAAATCCCTTTTTATTCTAGCACATTTCTAAGTTTAAAAGAGCAAATATGTAAAATCTGTCCATATTACTGAGTCATTAACCACCATTATATTGTGCTTTGTCCAGATTTGTTGCATGAAGAGATTGAGGGCTATGAGAAATATTATATGTTTAACCCTGATGATCGCCTTTCATGCAAACCTGCTAACCTACTCTGCTCTGAGTTAAACGGGTTTACTATCCATGTTGCATTACAGTTTCCTGGCCTGCAATACTGTTGGCAGACATGAAACCGCACTTATTTACATTTAAATGTGGTGCATGACATCAATATGCAATTAACACTGCTGCTCACTATGCCTCACCGCACACACATGTAAACTCCTTGTAGGCTTCACGTGAAGCTTACATGGAGTTTACCGAATCCCAGATATGAACTTTATCACAATGTAGACCAGGGGCTCTGCCAGGGATTAATGGTTCCTGAAGCTGAATGACCCAGTCAGGGATTATGGTGTAGACTTTGTTTTTGAAGCTAAAAGGAAGGCATGGCCTGGTGCTCTGAAATTTAATTTGCAGCCTATATATGGAAGGTCTGTGTTGTACTGAATCTGAGTATTTTACCAGACAGCCTTACTTCTAAGGTACTGTAAATAATGTAGTTTTTTAACTAACTGAAAAAAGCCAAATTGGCTCTGTTTTTATTTGTTCCTTCACATTAAGTAGTGTTTTATAGACTTGCACCTCTAACAGTTTTCACATTCATATGAAATCAGACACTCCCACTCTCCAACACTTCCACTGTCCTCCCATTTCTCTCAATCCCACACTTATACTGACATCATCCCACATCTTTAAAACAACTCAACATCTCCTCTTTTACCTTTCAAACACATACCTACTATCCTAATTCCTCTGCTTCCAGATATCAAAAACTGATTAACAAACTTAGACATCTACTACTATACTCTGTAACACAAGTTAAGCTCCAGGCTGACATCCATCCCAACCCAGGTCACAATAATAACCTCCCACCCTGCCTACAATATTTGACACCTTCCACCCCAACAAGTTCTATTCTATCTACTACACACTCCCATCCCTATCCCCTTCTTCCCAAAACCTCTAATACTGACCTGCTCTTAACCAATTTCAATCTCTGTAGCATCATTAGAAAAGCTAATGAATTACATGCTGCCATAGCCACCTACTCACCAGATATAGCGGTGATAACTGAAACCCGATTAAAGCCTCGTACTAAAGACAAAGACGTTATCACAACCAGCCACAACATCATTAGACTTGACAGATTAAACAAAAGAGGTGGTGGAATTGCTGTTATGTTTAAGGACACCCTAAAAGTTGAACAATTAAACCATGCTCCTCCTAATTTACCTAACTCTGAAATCCTAACTACTCACCTTGAAATAAACCTAAAGAAATGAATAATAATCATCATAGTGACCTATTTCCCTGCAAGCAATAACCTTCTCACCATTGAAAGTCTACTTTCTTGGGCATCTACCAATTGCAACCAAGAAACTAGAGTTCTTGTGATTTCAACCTTGATTGGCACTCCTGCTCATCCAATAAGCCCACCAACTTCCTAAACCTATTCAATTTCACCCAAACCATAGACTGTCCAACTTGCACAGACAAACATTCCAAAAAGCAGCCAACATTAGATTGGATATTGACTAACAAACCCAACCTAAGTTACCTAGCCAGTTGCCTTCCAGACTTCCTCAGTGACCATTCTCCACCCTTTCTATACAGAAAACATACACTTACTCAAAGCAACATCACTTACAAACACATCCCTAAAAAGAAAAACTTCTCCCCTCTACTTTTAAACTACTACTTCAACAATGTGACTGGACACCACTTAAAAGCCTCCATCTTGAACTGGCCATTCAGTATGCCAATACTATCTTCCTAAAACTTCTTAATAACCATGCTCCCACTAGGAAAGTTTGCTCAAAAGCCAAGCACCTACCATGGCTAACCAATGACACCAAACTGCTACTTAAATGCCGAGATAGAGCCTGGTCAGCTTACCATACCAACAAAGATAATGTAAACATCTTAAAATATCAACAATTACAGAATCTAGCTAAAAAAATCAAAAAAAGACAAGCAAACTTACTTCATAACCTGTCAACAGAAACACCTAAATAACTCACAAAAATTCTGGCAAAGCATTGACTATCACCTTAGTCCCAAACCACTACCCTGCTCCAGTTACCTCCAACAACTCTGTCTCTATTGCATCTCAAATCAACTCTCGCTTTATAAATACTATCAGCTCCCTGATAGGCAGCCAGCCTAATCTACCACTTACTCTTCCCACTCCGACTCCAGATAATTCCACCCCCTTGTCTTTTGCTTCCATTCAAACTAGTCACATAAAAACTCTCCTAGCCAAGCTTAGACCTTGCTATCTTGCAGCTGACCAACTTCCTAATGAATTTCTAAAAAATGCCACCCCTTCTATTGCCTACCTAATATCTATTCTGATTAATCCTTCTATTGCAGAACAACATATCATATTTCTCTGGAAAATATCACACATCATTTCCCTCCACAAAGGTGGGCCCTCTAAAGAACTAACTAACTTCTGACCCATGGCCATCCCCCCTTGCAAAAATCTTAGAAAAATGTATCCACAATGAACTCCTTAACCACTTACTTTGTCACAACCGATTATCCAGTTCTCAACACGACTTTATACCTAAACATAGTACTAGCACTGCCCTAATAACTTTCACTAACACCATTTATCATCTCATAAATGAAGCCCAACTTGTCTCATCTTTCTTGATATGTCCAAAGCCTTTGACACTGCTTCCCACCAACTACTACTCAACAAACTTTCATCTTATGGCCTCAGTTCATCATCCCTGTCCTGGTTCCATAGCTATCTTTCCAATTGACAGCAGGCTACTAAATGGGAGAACAGTCTTTCCCCCCTACACCCCATCTCAGTTGGTGTACCCCAAGGTTCCATATTTGGTCCTCTCCTCTTGAACATTTACACACAACCTCAGCTCTGCAACTCAACTAGCCTCCATTGTTCAGTGCACCAATGATGCTACACTTATCTTCCCAGCTCCCTCACCCCAGGAACTTCAAATCAAAATGTAAACATCTTTTCTGGACATAGTAAAATACCTCACTGAACATCAACTCATACTAAACCCAAACAAAACAAGATAATTGTCTTCAGAAATAAAAAAAATCTAAACCATACCAATCTCTTCTCACAATCCTTTCCTCAAACACTTCCTCAGCCCATCCCAAAAAATGTATCATGAGTTCAAATAACTCCTAAAGGATGATCTAGCTAATCAATGGCTTTGCTCCTGCTATCCTCCAGGCTGTCTACTAGCTCCTTAACTACATCACTCATTTTGCTCCTCCTAATTGTAGTCCTTATCCTGCTTTTTATATCTTTACCACTTTTCCCTTCATCTTGATGCTGAATTGCTTATTTTGCATCTTCTTTCTGTGGCACTATTGGACATGGGTCCATATGAACCATTGCTCATAACTGTACATTTAATTGCAACTGTGTTGGTGTCTCTGGTAATGCTACACTGTATATATTGTGCACACTATTTGAATTTGTATTTGTTTTGTATATTATTATTATTGTTGTTTGCTTTGATAGTATTGTTTCTGTTTTGGAGCTTTTCTCCCTAGGCCTTCACTGAAAATGGTCTCCTGGACCAATCAGACATCACCCAGTTATCAAATGTAATAAACAAATGTACACAGTTTTGTTTCAATTTTGTGTTTGAAGGTAGGAAACTTAATACCCTAGAGATAAGCAAATGCTGTTAATCAGATCTGTGTAATATACCAAGCAGGCATACTGATTTCACATAAAAAAATTATCATCACAGTAAATGTTTAGTATACAGAGGAATCACTTTTTTTTCCAATCTGTAACTTAACTAACTCCTATTAAGTACTTTATAGTAAGTCAGTCTTGTGGGATTGGCAGTTTTGAAAGTAACATTTTCCCATATGTTTATTTTTGTTTGCTCATGATCAGATCTGTGTCAACACATCCAATTTAAACAGAATGCCTGATCAGAAAATTTCTATATATGCAAGGGATACTAACAAAAAGCCCCAAATGAAATACAATTTCCATGTATGCAGAAATGAGTGGAAGCACAGGAAACATAAAAGTACTGTGGGGATATTTTTTATATTGTGTGTGTGTGTACATATATTTACCAAACCTAGTTTGGTTTTAGATTATATTTCACCGAAAGCTTCAAAACAATACATTTTAAACCATAGACATGCATACTTACAACACTAATGACTAACTCTTTCCAGAAGACAATATATACCCAAACTAAGTGGGGGGCTATGCCCCCACACCCCCAATGTGGGGGGCTGTGCCTCCCACCCTCCAACAATATATATAACTCCAGTATCACACTACAGTGGAGAAAAGGGCATATACCTTTTACTTGCCTTACAGTAGTCTACACAGTGTCAGTACTTCACTTCAGTGAAATGAGATTCAGTGAAATTAGTTTTCAGTGATTTGAGCTTTCAGTGATTTGGTCATGGTGTCAGTACTTCACTTCAGTGAAATGAGATTCAGTGAAATTAGTTTTCAGTAATTTGAGCTTTCAGTGATTTGGTCATGGTGAATTGAAATTCAGTGAAATGAGCTTTCAATGAAACAAAGTAGACCTAAATATATATATCTATATATCTATATATATATATATATATATATATATATATATATATATATATATATACACACACACACACACACACACACACACACACACACACACACACACACACACACACACCTGGTTCTACTTTTAAATTCCAAACTGCCAGTAGACCAAACCACAAAAGGCCAAGACCATTTATCCGAACAATCACATTTCCAGAAGTTTACAACTTCGAATCTCAGAATATCAAAATTTAATAAAAGTTAAATGGCAAGTGGCTTAATATTGCGCTGTCTCTTTAAAGTTAAGAATTAAACTGAAGCCTGCTACTTAAACATTACTTGAAATGTTAAAATGTATTTCTGGTACTTTTATCTCACTACCGTACATGTTAATGGTACCCTAATCACTTAACGACAATAAAAAAACAAGGTTGCCTTTTAATAATTACTGAATTATAAACACAACCCAATATGTTTTTGTACCTTTATTTTAGTCCCTTCTGCAGTACTATTTACACAGTTAGTGTAGAATTGAAAGTGTTATTTTGCCCTTGTAGTATTCAGCATTTTATTGTACTATCATTTATTTACTTTATGCTATGAGAATTGAATGGATGCCTGCTCTCTGGCTTTTACCCAGACTGTAACACTTTGGTCTTATACATTTGCTTTATTAGGTTACTAACAACCTATGGACCATTGTCTGATTTGATAATTTTTGGCCATTCCCAAGAACAGGAATTTTTTTTATAAAGCTTCTGCTGTTGCCTATGCTGTCATAGTTTAGTAGGAATTGCCTTTACTCATTTTGAAAAGATGTTTACTGCTACTTGGCAAGAGCCCTGCATAATTTATTTTAACTGCATACCATGGCCCATTTACTGTCTGTACTTGGAGTAACTGAGTTTTTTTACTTTTACCTACAAACAGATTATTAATGACATGTATGCACAATTGTGATGTTTTATTACACTTACCAAACAGGGTTTCTGTAGACTCTCTTGTTTTTTGCTTAGTGCTACACGTGAATACTTAATTATGTTTTAGTAACAATAATGTTTTAGAAAAACATAAGCCAACCTGGCATGGCAACCAGTCTTGTTTTCTTGACCTTATAAATTTTACTACCAGTAACATTTTATTTTTCAACATTCCTTGTAGCTACCCATCTCAGCCTGGGAAGATCCGAGCTCACATAAAACAAATTTTTTCTTTCTGCGTATTTCAGACTCTATAAAACTACAGTACATCTCTTAACCCCTTCAGCACTTTACCTTCATCATTTAATACACTTGCAAGTTGACATTAGAATGCAGTTGTAAAACTCTTAGAATTATAATAAACAGTTGTAATTTGCCTAACTATGCATAACATTGCTTTTGAATACTGTTTTTGCTGGAGACTCTGCTATTTTTAGTGCTATTATACAATTACAAAAAATTGTAGAAAACAAAATAAAAATTTTCTTAACTTACACATGCTTGAAACAGATATATTTATATTTGCTGCTGTCTACCTTTTGCTCTTGTGCATTTTAAACAGATGTGCTTTATGTGAAAAGAAAATGCATGCCTGTCAGTCTTGTGACCTCATGTCTTTACTGCTTTTAACTACCCTTGTTTGATCTCTATGCACTATAACTGTTTTGTTATTTGAAATTGTGATTTTGAAATTATTTAACAGCTTAGCTATGAGAGGCTATCTCTATGTGTATGTCATAAGAACAGCAGTTATACATCTCACTTTACTGTTTAACTAAATGAAAGTTACATTAGATCCTGCTGTGTACACTAACCATTTTCTAAAAGTAGAGTAGAATGTCGTATTTTTGTTTTATTAGTGTAGCTAGCTGTTGGGTCAGATCTAGAATCTCTTTTGTCAGTGTAGCTAATTGCTGTTGCTTTAACTCTTTACTAACCAGATTCTTTTGTCTTGTGATTCTGCATGAGCTGTCTTATTTCTCAGTATTCTGTTCTGCTGACTCTAAATCTCTTATGCACTTTTGATAAAGTGTTTGCATATGTTGTCTAAACTTTCTGAACTCACTCTGTCTCTTAGAAGTTGAATAAATCTTTCTGTCAGTTCACCATGAACCTCATCTCTATCTGTTTTGTACTGTGCAGTGATTTTATACCACTTTTGTCTAACAAGATGTACAGAAGATTTTGTCAATAACTGACTTGACTGCTGTTGTAACTCTGAAATTAGCATTTTACATGTGGTGATAGGACGTAATTGTTTATCATCTGGAAATGCAAGTGTTTGACCCTTATCTGCTTGTTTACCATTACTTTTATGACATTGCACACAGAAAGTAGTTTCATATGACTCGCACAATAAACATTTAACATCATACCAATCATGTTTCTGTATAAGATACCATTCAAACGTAATCCATTTACATACTTGCTGACTGTCAACTTGCCCTAATAAGGTTTTACATTTGCTAATATGCTTTTTATACAACTTCTGTAGTCTATCTAAAATTGACACATTAATAGTCATACTGTGTTTACTACCTTTTCTAGCCTGATTTACAGCATTCATGCTGTTCTGTAACCACGAAAATTTTCTTACCAAAGTTTACGTTGACTTCAGCTGGCCAGTTCTGAGCACAGTAGATGGTTAGAAAACATTTGTAGTTACTTGAAAGGCTGGTAAAATTAATTAGCCGTGGCAAATACAAACTTGAAGTCTTCACCACCCTGGAGAATTTATGGCACTGCTTACTTCCTGCTCTGCAGTCCTTTCTCTGGATCTAGATGTCTGGGTAAATGTACTGCTGCAAACTGTGGAAACTGAAGTGCTCCTATTCAGGACTTAATCACATACATAAATGTTGGTTACTACGCTTTTACTGAAGTGACTTTATACAAGGCACCACTCTCCGGGTGTTTGGATACAGGCTAGGCTCGCCATTGAAAAGTTATTTAAAAATAAAAGATTAAAAGTCACTGACAGTCTTGTCTTTTCTTACTGAAAGTGCCGACTGCAGTTTTGGTGTTGGTGCCTAGTAATTAAATGCATGATGTTTGTCAGATGCACCAAATGCTTCAGTGCCTTATAGAAATAAATGCAGAACAGCTTTTGCATACTGTAATCAAAGTCGGATTACTGCTGATTTAGTGCCTTATAAAAATACAAAGAATGGTTATTCCAGATAAACTTTGCAGAATATTAACCTTTTAAACTTTCACAGTACTACTGAAGTAACTGTCTATATAACAGATGACACATACAACAATACTGTACAACTTGCAGGGTTTACTGTCTTCACATTTCTTTTCAATACAGCATAAAAGCTTTTCTCCAGTAAACGGCTCTAACAGAAATCAGATCGCATTTCACATACATACATTCTTATGAAAACAGTCATTACTTTAGTATTTTCACAGTCTGATAAACTTTTTAGGCAGTCTTTGAAAACAGTCTTTCACGCAGTCTGTTTGGGTTCTTGTTTCAAGGTGAATTACGTAACAGATCAGTAAGTTGTTTTTGCCTCCAACTCAGTTTCTTTCTTGTACCTGGGTCCTTATCTGCAAACGTTGAAGCTTGTTCCTGACACTGAACATTCAGCTTGTTCTTATCAGCATTTTTCTCAAGCTGTACCAGACTTCATGTTACATTGCATGAATGCTGTTTAATTTATTTAATTTTTAGATGAGAACAGTTTAACCCTTTAATATGTGTATGCCAGAAAACAGAAATGTATGCATCTGACTATATTACATATATTAGATTATAGTAAAGCAAAGTATATATGCATCTAACTAGCAAATAGAAATACATGCATTTATAAATTTCTGAAAATATATATATATATCTAACACTATCATGATGGATAATCTTATGGAAACCATCCTATGTAATAGTTATTTTTTTGAAAGTGAATATTTCAAGCAAGCAAAAGGTATTTCAATGGGAGATGCCCATGCTCTGAACATAATACTGTGGCACTGAGAGCAAAACAACATATTTAAATCTGTTTACATGCAACAAATTGTTGTATTTTTTTTTTAATTTTTGGATGACATACATATTATCTGGAAGGGTAGTGTATCAAAGTTTGATGAATTTGTGGGATATTTAAACTATACCACCAATTTCTTGAGGTTTATGTCTACTTACTCCTTTGATTCTGTTAATTATTTCGACATTGCAATAGTGAAGGATTTTGAGAAGTGTGAATTTACTTCTAAATTATATTTATATTGCCTCTAAATTATACAGGAAACCTACTTACTCAAACAACTTCTTACATTTCACCAATAATCACTCAATGTGTCACAGGAGAGGCCTACAAAAGGGCCAGATGGTTTGGGTAGCTAGACTAATATCTTGTTAGAAATTGGAAATTTATGTAAGATTTTTGTGGACAAAAAGTATCAATTGTTAATGTTAAACGAAATTAAAGAACATGTGATACAAAAAAGAAATGAGAAGATATTTTTTCCCATTAATAATGGTTCTTTTAATCAGTATACTGGGAATAAAACAACTAATAATAAGAATAAGAAAATGATTGATGCAGATAATTATGAACTCACAAGGGCTATTAAATATAGAGTTGAAAGCAACCAAGTTAAGCGTACATTAAGCAATAATTGGAAATGTATCGAATATGATGACATTTGTAAAAATGTATTACGGAATCAGCCATGATTCATTTATAAAAAAACATTTAGATATTAAAGAATTAAAGAAAAATTGGAGGTAGGAAACAAAGATGATTTTGAAGATAGACCTAATAAGGGTATGAAAAATGTGGAAGGTGTCCCCAGTGCAAGTATATATTTTAGGGACAAAATGTGAAACTTAAAACCATTAGCACCAAGTTTAAAATATGTAATAATGTTGATTGTAATACTACAGGGGTGGTCTATCTAGTGTTCTGTGATTTTTGCTATGCTGGTAAGACAGAACATGCATTGAAAAAGAGAATATATGAACATAATTATGACATCAATAATTCTAATACTAACAATGCAGTTTACAAACATTGGTTAAAGTGTAATGGTAATAAAAAAATATTTTTCAAAATAGAAAAAGTTCCAGTGAAACCAAGGCATGGTCCTTGGGAATGTAAACTTGATTATAGGGAACTTTTAAGGCAAATCAGACTCAGCAGTAGTTCGCCGCCTGGTATGAATGACACTATTTCTTTAAGCAGCATATTGAAGCTATGAGCTGCTAAGTTAAATATATATTATAGTATTTAATCACAGTTTTAAATGCATATGTTTATCTATACTTATGTTTATATTGGGTTTGCCTTTAAGTTAATGAACAAAGTTTCTATTCATTACTTTTAGTTTAACTAATTATCATTTTAAGGAAATGTTTTGTGGATTGGTCACATGACTATTTTTAACTTAAAATTTTTGTATTTAAATGTCTGGTACACTTTACTTGTATTTGTGTGTTTGTATGCATATATGTGTGCATGATATTTTTAACTTTAAATTTTTGTATTTAAACAGCTGGTACACTTTGCATATGTGTGTGTATATATATATATCTGTATGTATATATTTACATACATACGTGTGTGTTTGTATGTATATATATATATATATATATATATATATATATATATTCATAAACTTGAATTTCATATGGTCGAGACCATATGATCGAATTTTTGAAAACTCAAAGCTTTTGAATGGTGATTGGGGTACAGCAAGGGTGGGGAAATTTACTATTTTCTTCACTGTAGTGCAATAGGGTGCAGGGGGGGCTTACCCGCCTGCAAAAAAGTAGATTTTTGTGGGGTTTTTGTTTTTTTTTTTTTTTTTATGTTTTTTTTTTTTTTGGAAACTCAGTCATATGGCCATTTTTATTTTTTCCAAGTTTCTGTCATAGATCCATATAGATATGTATGTGTATATATTACATTGGTGGTACTGATATATACAGTATTTACAGTTTGTAGTGTTAAGGAAGAAATTCATTAGTCAGAGAAAGACTGCTGAGTCTATTTTAGGAGAGTAGAAGTAAATGCAAGCAATGTAGAATAGTCAGTGGGGGCATTCAGTAGAATTTATGTAGGGTGGAAGCAGGAACATTTACGTTTGGATGACAGGTATAGGAATAGTTGGGTCTTGAATGATTTTATGTTGGGTATATTCCTGAGAGAAGGGGGAAGAGAGTTCCATTTCTTACCTAGTGAGAAGGAGAGAAGTAGCTGGCCAGCGGGACGTTTTGGTTTGTAGATGGAGACAAAATTTTGGTGTTCGGATCTCAGAGATCTATTCGGGATGTATGGAGGAAGGACGTTTGTTATGGCTGGGCATTTTTCAGGGTAGAATATTAATTTGTGAGCAGTGGTTAGTTGGAGATAGTCTAGGTGGTTAGATAGTTCTAGCCAGTTTAGAGATTGTAGGGAAAGGCAGTGGTGAGTTGAGGTTTTGGAATTAGTGGCAAATTTAGAGACCTTATTATAGCAAGTTTCAAGTTTAGAGATGATAGAAGACGACAGATTAGTTAAGAGAGGGGCGCCATAGAGTAGTGTAGGTAGAAGGTAGGTAGTTGCCAGGGTATGTCTAAAGGAGTTGGTAAGAAAATGGTTGTTCCGGTACAGCATACCTAACTTTTGGTGGGTTTTCTTTATGTTTTGTTGTATGTGGATGTCAAATTTCAGGTTTTCGTCTATAATAATGCCAAGAAGTTTTGTGGAGGGGACAACTTCAATAGCAGTGTTGGTTTGGCTTAGGACTATGAAAGCATTTTTGTCAAAGGAGAAAGCCCTAGTAGGAGGGAAGAGTAGTATTTTAGATTTGTTAGAGTTGAGGGAGAGATTGTTTTGTAGCATCCAGTTCTCTATAGTGGAAAATGTGATTTGGGATTTGGTTAGTAGTTCAGGTAGGTTAGAGGTGGCACAGACTAAGGTAGAGTCATCAGCGTAATGGATGACTGTTGTATCTGGATTGGCAGTGTGGAGGTTATTAATAAAGATGTTGAAAAGTAAGGGTCCTAGGATGGATCCCTGGGGAACGCCAGTTGGTGCTGGCAAGGAGGAGGAGGTAGAGTTCTTCCATCTGACGGCTTGGGATCTGTCAGATAGGTAACTGGAGAACCAGGCTAGAGAAGTGGGGGAGAGATTGAGGTTGACGAGATGAGAGAAGGTGTTTATGGGAGATGGTGTCAAAAGCTTTAGATAGATCTAGCAGTAGTGTGGATACTAGTAGTCCGGAATCTTGAGCTTGATTGATTGTTTCTAGGAAGGATATTAAGGCAGTTATAGTGCTGTGGCCAGGGCGAAAGCCATGTTGGGTGGGTGTTAGGAGGTGAGTCTGGATTAGGAAAGGCATAAGTTGGTGGTGAACACATTTTTCCAATATTTTAGATATAGGGGATAGAAGGGAAATTGGACGGAAATTGGAAATGTTGGTGTTTTTGCCACCTTTGTGAAGTGGTAGGATGTAGAATGTAGTGCCAGAGTTTGGGTACATAAGACTCTTAAGGATCTGTTAATGAGGATATTGATAGGGAGAGCTATGCCTTCTGCAGCACATTTAAGGAAGGAGGAGGGTATATTGTCAGGGGCATTGGAGCAAGGCTTTAGTTTAGATAAGAGCCTTTTTATAAAAATGGTTGAAACTGGTTTGATCTGGAAGTTAAGAGGGCAGTTGTTAGTGTTGTTGGGTAAAGTGGATGGAGAGTTGGAAGAATTGTTTTTGGGGAAAGTTTTTGTGAGCTTACCTATGGATTCAGTAAAGAAAGTGTTGAAGTGAGAGCTCAACTCCAAGTCAGTTAAACTAGGCTCAGGGCAGGGGTTATTCCTGGACCCTGGATGCAGAAGGGAATTGACTGATTTCCAGAATTGTTTTGAGTTTTTCATATTGTTGGTTTGTAGTTTATTATAAAAGTTTTTTGTGTCTGAGGAGATTAATTTCTTTATTTGGTTGCGGAGTTGGGTATACTGAAGTAAGGTAGAAGACATTTTATTTTTCTGGTAAAGCTTCCAGGATTTGTCCCTGAGGTGCATGCTTTGTTTTGTTTCATTGGACAGCCAAGGAGCAGGATTGGCTTTGACACGTTTGTTTCTTAGAGGGGCTAGGGAGTTGAGAGTATTTAGGAAGACAGAGTTAAAATGTTCAATGGCGTTGTCAAGGGGGAGAGAGTTTAGAATTTGCCAGTTTATTTGTTTAAGAATATTTGAGAAGATTGTGGGGTTGAAGTTGTGAAGGTTACGTGTTTGAATGTAGTGGTGTTGATATTGAATGGAGTTGGCTGAGCAGTGAATAAAGGCAGGGAGATGGCCACTGAAGGAGTCAGGGACATTGCCAGAAAGAGTTATTTTGTGTGGGTGAGAGACTAAGATACAGTCAATGATGGAACCAGGGGGATGGTTTTTGTTAGGACGAGTTGTTGAGTGGATTACTTGGGAGAAGTTGTAGACGTTAATGGACAGGGAGGGAGAAGATGTGTTAATTTTATTCCAATCTAAGTTAACGTCACCAAGAATGTAGGTTTCATATCTTATTTCAGAAGAGGCCCAATGAAGAATGTTTTCGAGGGTAGAGATGTTGTCGCCTGGGGAGATATATAAGGAAATTATGCAGATGTTTTTATGTTTATTTAGTCAAAGGAGGCTTGCTGTAATTTCAGTATTTTTAAAGTGTGGGGTTGGGATTTGAAGGGGGATTAAGGAGAGTAGGTTAGAGTAGATTACAGCAGAGCCTCCACCTTTTTTATTTAATCGGCCACTTCTAAGGATGTGGAAACCAGGAGGTAAGATTTCAGAGTCAGCAATATGAGGTTTTAGCCAAATTTCAGAGATGGCTAAAATGTCAGGTTGGTTATGGTTAATCCAGGCTTGTAGTTGGTGAACTTTGTTGTTTAGGCTCTGGGCATTCATAGTGAAGAATTTAAGTGTTAGCAGAGAGAGCAGAAGGAGTGGAAGGGGGAAAGGATTATTTGTAGTAAGGGAAGTAGGGGGAAGGGGACTAGAGTTATTTGCTGTAGGAGAAGGAGGAGGGTGTTATTGGGAAAGAGGCAGGGTCTGGGGTTGTGATGGATATCTCTGGATAAGGCTAAGACATTACAGGAAAGAACTTTTAGTCTTATAGGTTTGCATAGTAGGAAGTAGTTAGGGAGTAGCAGTAGTTTATGGGAGAAGGGTTTAGATGTGAAGAAGAAAAGTTTGGGTTGGATTAGGTGGAGTAGGTCAGGTGGAATGAGAGAGGAGGATATGGAGTGGAAGTGAGTAGATAGAAGTGGGGGAAGGTGAGTGCAAGGGATTATTTGAGAAAGAAGTGTGAATGGGGGAGAATTGGAAGAGTAAGAAGTAGCATGATACAGGGGAATAAGAAGTATGAGAAGGGAGAGAGGGACTCGGATAGTATAGAGGATGTTGGAGGACATTCTTAGATTGGGGAGGGGTAATGAAGAGGAACTGTAGATAAGTGGATAGGTTGGTAGATGAGGATTGGAAAAGAAGAAGAAGAGGATGGAATTATTAACAGGAGGAGAGGTAGAGGAGGAGTGGGAAAGAAGATGAAGGGGATGAAACCTGAAGGGGATAAGATTATTAACAGGAGGAGAGGAGGGAGCTGAGAATAGAGATGTATATAGGATAGTGGAGAAGGAGGAGTAGTAGAGAAGGAGTGGAAGGAGAAGGAAAGAGAGGGCTTAGACTAGTTAATTGATAGGTGGGAGGGGTAATAAGGTGAGGACTGTAATTAGTTAATTGTTATGAGTGGGAGGAGTAAGTGCAGAAATAAATGTAGAGGTGCTGGGGGCGGGTGGAATTTGGGGGCAGGGTAGGGGAGCTGAGTGAGCCCGCAGGGCGAATGGAGCGGGAAGAGCCAAAGAAAGGAGAGTGTGAGGAAAACAATCAGAAAGTGAGAGATCCAGGAGGTAAGTTTGCAGCGATATGTGGGAGTTTGAGAGACTTACAGAGTATAACAGAAGAGGGTGGCTGAAAAGGGAGAGACAGTAGAAGAAGAAAGACGCTTTATGAGGAAAAGAGAGTGGGTGTTTATAGAATGAGAGGTGAGTAGGTGGTCCAGGGACAGAAATGAGTGTGGGAGCAGTGGGGGAGATATACAGGAACAGTGTAGGGAAACAGGTTAAGAGAGGAAGTAGTGGTAGATACAGTAGGATGATAGAGGAGCGCCACCTGGAGGGCAGTCAGTATAATGCGACAAAGTCACCAGAGGGAGATATCAGGTTAAGGGAAGGAAGGGGCTATCATAGTTCAGGATGGGGGGAATAAAAACTAAAAGTGAAGAGTAGGACTATAAGGAGACAAAGAAAATGGAAGTTTGGCTGCTGGTTGACCTGGCAGGGAAGCGCACGGCAAGCTAGTAGAAGTTAAGTACTGGCTCTATATGTCACAAGAAGGTCAATGCAGTACACATACTTTAACTAAAAGTCCTTGCTGGGAGTAATATTCGTGGAGCAGATGGGAATGCCAGGGTTTGATTTAAAGTTCCTTTTTACTTTGAGGGTTCTTAGCATAAACGTCCGGTAGGGTACATTCAGGCAGATTAGAGCAGGATAGGCAGGACCCAGGTTTCACTAAAAGTCCTTGCTGGGAGTAATATTCGTGGAGCAGATGGGAATGCCAGGGTTTGATTTAAAGTTCCTTTTTACTTTGAGGGTTCTTAGCATAAACGTCCGGTAGGGTACATTCAGGCAGATTAGAGCAGGATAGGCAGGACCCAGGTTTCACTAAAAGTCCTTGCTGGGAGTAATATTCGTGGAGCAGATGGGAATGCCAGGGTTTGATTTAAAGTTCCTTTTTACTTTGAGGGTTCTTAGCATAAACGTCCGGTAGGGTACATTCAGGCGAATTAGAGCAGGATAGGCAGAACCCAGGAAGTAGGAGCGGATGCTAAGGCCAGGACAGCACAGCAGCCAGGGGCAAGACTGTCCTGTTGCTTTAGAGACACAGGCTAGGACTCCAGGACATAGGCCACCTTTTATGTTTAATGTTTTGTAATACTATAATTTACTTTCCTGCGGATGTCACAATAAATGGTGGGGTAATTTGATAATGTATGTCATAGTGTACTTGCTATATTTAAAGCTTTGCCACTTTAGAAATGGTGGTAACTGTTGCCAAATTAATAAGTGGGTGTTGGGCTGCCTTGACTATTATGTCTGTTTAGTTCTGGAAGGGGTAACTTAGCTTTAAATTCTATGGTATACTTTTGGGAGGAGTAACGTGGCTTGAAGTTTTCGACTATACGTTTTACACTTGTTAACTTTGCTTCCTTAATAAAAACTGTCACTCATCATCACTTTATCAACCAATTTGCCACTGATTAGGGCACACTGCATATTAGTTTAACTTTTGTGTTTCTTCTCTGCACCGGCTTAAAAATGCATTGTCTTTGTTTGCTCACTTTAGTTGCATTAATTGTTACATACATTTTATGTCATTCATATTTCTTCAGATGTAATGTTTGTTGTTAGTGTTATAGACATTTCATTGTGGCATTACCATTTCCCTTGTTAAATTAGCTTTTATTAATGCATTGTCTTGCTTCTGTGGTCCTGGTTATAGGTTTATAGTTAAGTACTAAGTTACCTGCCTTTGCAGGCCATTTTAAGTCTAGCCAATTTCTCTTTCTGTACTCAAAATAGTATATCCCATTTGGTTATAGATTGGCCTTGCCCATTCCACACCAATAATTATATATTACCTCTAAAGAGAATAACCGAGGCCATACTCTAGATAATTTGAGGAGAACCATGCACTGGATAAAACATTTAGGAGTTGTCTCTGTCCATTAGTAATACAAATGGCAGTCTTTGGGTAAATTTTCTATTTCCCATCCATAGATCTAAGTTGTGTTTGAAAATGAACAGGGGTGAACTTTATTTTATGTAGATGAGGAGTCTGTTCCACAGCAGCAGAATCATCTGAGAGATATACCTGCCCCACCAAACTGTTCTGTTGATGTTGCAGAGGAGGATTAGATCCCCAGACAGAGAATTGATGGTACTATTTGACTTGCTAATGAGCAGTGATTCTATCAACAATAGGTCAGAGGATGCCTTGAATGCAAGACCCAGGTCATAAGATAATAGGTTCATAGGAAGTTACTAGGCTATTGGTCCTGCTGTAAAGCTGTTTATAGCTTAACTCAGGAGGTTGTAATCAGCTTTGGAGAAGTTTTGACCTTAGCTGGGGGGTTGGGGGAGATGGTGACTTTGAAAGTGACCGCTGTGTGGTCTACCAGGGATGATGACACTGTAGGGATGCTGCAGTGGTTACTCATGTTGGTTAATACCAAGTCTAAGATATTTTTACCTCTTGTGGGGGTGTTGACCAACTGGTCCAAGGCATTTGCATTAACGAAATCAGGGAATCTCTGGGCATTTATGTTTTGGCATGAGTATTTCTTCCAGTCTATGGTTGGATAGTTAAAGTTGCCCAGGATCAGGGTAAAGGGTTGAATCTTGATATATTTGAAGAGGTCCAGATAGGTGGAATGGACATTTTGACTCAAAGTTGGAGGCGTATGATTTAATAGGGGTCTTGTCAGTTGTTAACTGCACCTGGAGTGTTTCCTGTGCATCATACTGTTTGACCAGCCTGGAGGTGTGTATGTCTTTTACATATACTGCAACTCCACCTCTGTTTGCTTTGCTGCCCACGATTTGGGGTCTGAATGTATGACAGGCTGAGTAACCTGATATGGCTGGAGTGCTCTCTGCAGCTTTGAACCAGGTTTCTGTGACTGCACAAATGTCAGCATCTTCCAGGGTTAGGAATGCTTCCAATGAGTGCAGTTTCATGTTTTAGAGTCCTTATCTTTAGGTTTTGATGACATTTTCATGTTGGTAGTTTTGCCTCATGGCATTGCCTAAAAAAGGTACTATGGGGGAGGCAAGATCCTTTGCCTGAAGCCCAAGGCAGACAGATACAGGCTATCTCTGGCAAAGCATCATGGTTTGTCAAGTCATGTCATCCCAGGTTGTCAGGTACTGGATCTTCTTGGAATTACACCAGAAACTAAGCCAGGTGTTAAAAGTCAATAATTTTCTGATTGTACTGAGGCATCATTCTGGATGACGGTGGAATGCTGCTTAAAGCTAGGAACATAGCTGCCTGGGATACATATTCAGCAAGCTTGATCATGTCTGTTTTCATATAGTCCAGGGAGGTACATCTCAAGTCATTCACGCCAACATGGACTATGACAAGAGTCATAACAGTACCTGTTGAGAGACATGAGTACATGGGTGATATGGCAGATTCTGGCACCTGACAAACAACTAACCATGACTTTCTGCTTACCCAGCCTGGTGAGGGGCATATCTGTGTATCTCACAATGGAGTCTCCTCATCATCTCTCAACATACCTCTCAACTTCTTAGAGCAAGAACTCTGGGCAAAGCCATAAATAAAAGTGGGACAAAGGCCCAAAAATAGGGACAAATTGTAAATATTGCTTTTACAAACTTAGAAAGTTGACAGAATAACAGCTTTTGCATTAGCATGGATTTTCTGAAGGGTAGAACGCCTGAAACTCAAATGTCTGTCATTATTTTCTAACTTCAGTTCTTTAATGATTTACCACTAATTCACTAGAAAATCACAATTTTATGAAAAAAGGACCAAAAATATGAAGCGAAAATCTGTGCAGTTGAGCTGTATGTAGACTCTCAGCAGTCTGTAGGATACAGAGTATAGTGACAGGGCTTTGAGTGAGTATCTCTGTGGGCATTCCAGTTGGCTAAAGAAAAGTCCTCAGAGCAGTCTACCTACTGAATTAACAAGTCATAAATAAATGAATGAATAAATATAAATAACTATGCAGCTCTGACTATACACATCTATTCTGTGCTTATATACTATGAATACATTTCACCATGCTTAACTTCTCACAAGCTACTTGACCCAAAATATTAGGGAAACAAACTTTTGTGATTCAACGCTGCTATTTTTGAACCCATTGACTTTTCCTGGTGTTCTGAATAATCAACAATGTGCATATCATTTTCATTTCAGTCCATTTCATCCTCAGTGATTTAAGTGTTTTGTGAAACAATCTTAAACTTAGCACACATACATATTTTAAATTCAGCACTTTATTTTAAAAATTATGATCTTCTCTTCCCAAGTAGATGAGACATTATCTTAATAAACTGCCTTTTCTCTCTCTGCCTCTCACTCTCTGTCTGAGTTTAGTGCACCATCTTTCCATTTTAATATTGTCTACAACCATTTGCTTCCTCTGTCCTTTCTCAATAATATGTAAATTCTTTGAAACATCCTTATTTTTGCTCATACATGTTTGCAAACAAGTCCTTCCTTCACACTACCTCTCAACTGTACAGATTTTCACAGAATGTCCAGATTTTTGCCTCGTATTTTTGTTCTTTTTCTCATGAAATTGTGGTTTTATGGCAAATCACTGGAAAATTACTGAGGGTTTAAGTCAGAAAATAATGGCAGATATTTGAGTTTCAGACTTCACACCCTTTAGAAAATTCATGCTGATGCAAAACCTGTTATTCTATTAACTTTCTAAGCTTGTAAGAGCAATTTTTTAAAAAGTGCCCATATTTTGGGGCCTTCGTCCCCCCCCCCCATTATTTATGGTTATGTACAGATTTTTATGATCTAAGAGGTGTTGATAGGTATGCATTCACAGCTTCTAAAAAACTTATTAAATGCTAGACAAGTCTTCCTTTTCTGCTTATTGCCACACCTAGTACACAAGTCTTGAATTTCAAATGCAGTATACCTCTGTGCATCTCTTGGCTCGTTTCTCACTGCCCTTACTGTTACTATAAGTTTTCACTTTAGGTATAATTTTTACTTCATTATTTCACTCACATTTTATTTTACACAGTTTTGTTTCTTCAGTTACTCTTCTATTTTTCCACTTAATGTCTTTATCATCGTATTTCTAATTTCAATGACTTACATAGCCACAAGTTAAGGTAACATCAGACCTGCTTTTAAAAACCCACACATTATGTGATCAGTTGTTTTATCGCAGACTCTTTTTGTCTCTTATCAATGAGTCATGCAACTCACCAACTTGGCAGCCTAGAGTTCTGTAACACATTGACAACCTCCTTGAAATTAATTCAGGACAAACTGTTTTTTATTGTCATAATAATTCACGAACTTCTCTCTTATTGCTGCTGTTCTGTTTTTTCTTCTTTGGTGATAAAAATATTAATTACTTTTAAGGCTGCCCCCATGACTTGCCAACATTTGGTACACTGCACCTTTTCAGAGTTGTAGGTTCTTTTTGCCCCGTCTGCTCTAATCCTGGAACGATTCTAATTTTCTGAAAATTAGCTTCTAGTTTTCTGCCAACCTGCTTTGCAGTGAAATAATATATGGTGGTTCCAGATGGATCATCTAAGAACACAAAGCCCCTAGAGTTTCTCATGAGTTATGAATCTTAATGGTGAGCTCACATTATGTAAAATCTATTTTGAACTACAAACTAAATTTCTGTTTAAAGGAATGGTAATGGCACTTCACTTCTTAGTATATACTGACACCAAATATACTGATAATGTCTATCAGGCTCCGCAAAAAGGACACAGCCAGCTTGGCTTTAGAGCCATCCTCCATCAACTAGTCACTAGCCATGCAGTCCAGGAGACCACTAATGAGCCTAACCCAAATTTCCAACTGGCATGCATTTGCTTTCTGTGAGCCTTAGAATATTTAAAGTCTTACACCTCACGATTCTGCCAATGAAAGGAGATTAGTAATGCACAACTCCTAGGTCAGCTGTAAAATGGGAAATGTGTAACAAGCAAATATTTTTAATTTGATAGTAAATCTCTGCTAACTCTGCTTTGTGGAAGTGCTAATTTCAAAACAAACTAGTTAAAGGTAAAATACATAATAAATAGGGCTAACACGTTTAGGTACCACTCAACAATGAAGTGCTGCCTGCAAAACAATTTTTCATAATAATCTCATCAAATCATCACATACAAACAAGAAAGGAGTACCATTGTAAACTTTCTTGTACCTTTTGCCCCATGTCTGCCAACCATCAAGCTTCCTCAAACACCAGTGGGGCCATTATCCAGATAGAGATATGGGCTATTAGTGCCCTTGCCAACATTCCAGCAATGAGCACATTTTTAAGTCCCTTGTCCTTTCCCTTGGGTGAGTGTGTGTGTGACCCATAGCACCATGGGGCCACTATAACTACTCTTCTGTATGCACATTTTTGTGCATTTACTGAGGAAGGCTACCTCGTTTATGGTTTGGCTAGCTAAACACACATCCCAGAACTGCCCTTAAACACTACTGTATTCCCCAAAAGGATATTTATATTCCATCCCTCCCAATAAGGATAAGCATATCCATCTTCCCTATTCCATGATATACATGATGGAGCAGTGGTGCAGCAGTAGCATTGTCACGTCACAGCAAGAGGTTCTCCAGTCTGATTCTCAGCTGGGGTGCCTTCTGTGTGGAGTCTGCATGTCCTCCCAGTATTCCTGTGTGTTTCCTCCCATGTTTCAAAGACACGTATCTGAAGAATTTCTCCCTGGGCCTCTGCTGAAAACTGGCTTCGTTCCAAGTCGGACTTTCCCAGTAAACAAATGTTAAATAAATTAAATAAATAAATACATCCGTGATAGTTCCCCTCTCCCTTGGGCAACTGGCTGTGTCTGTTTCCTTGGTGGGTCTGGTCTTTCCAGATGAGAAAATTTTCATGGTCATCAAGCTATAAGTGTCCCTGTGACTTGGGTGTGCTGAGATGTTGAAGCTGTCATATAGTAGCCAGCTGTGCTTTTCTGTTAGCTGTACCCACCCCTAGATGTGATAGGCTTATGTCATGAAACAGGCATGCAATGACATCATGAGGGATTTGCTCACTACAGTGTGGTGACACCATTCTAATTTTCCAACTCACCTTACAATGTGGCAGCTATCACTGATCAAAGCTAAGGTACTATGACCAGAACTTGTGCCCAAAACATGTACCCCCATCATGTCCCCACATTGAAAAGACAAGGCAGTATTACCTCCTCATTCCCCTCTCCTAAACATTAGCTCCTCCACCACCTGGATTGCAAGTAGAACCAAAATCTTTGGGGTCAGAGTCAAAGCTTCATCCCTCTGCAACATGGGGCTGATAGATCAAATATATGAAATGTTTAAAAATACACAGTATAATAGCTAAAATAAATCACCTAGGTTTAGATTATGCATGAAACTTACTGATGAAAAAAATCTGCTTCTTCTCTTGAATTAACCTCTACAGGAAACAACTTCCCAAGATAAAATGTCAGGTGCAACCTAAAGCTGGGTTGTGTATTATAACTGCCATACACTATGGTTTCTGCTTTGTAATACCCTCCCCTCATTAAGTAATTACATCCTCCTCCTAAATGATCTATAAAATTCCTCAGCTGTTCTGTCCAGGGATAACAGCAAGTCCAACTCCTATTATTAGGGACTAGAAGAAATAGTGGGAGTATGATACTGGTGCACAAGATCAAGTCATGGAGAAGTGAAGAAGTCATTCTAAACAGGAAGGGGGGAACATGATACTAGTACACAAGATCATCTCATGGAAGTATAAAGGGATCATTCTGAACATGAAGGGGGCGAAAAGATACTGGTGCACAAGATCATGTCATGGAGATAAAAAGGGGTCATTCTAAACAGGAAGGACAAACAGGCACATGATACTGGGGACAACACCAGGTCAGGGAGACTCAAAGGGGTCATTCTGAACAGGAAGGGCAGGAGGGACATGATACTGGTTCTCAAGCTCATATCATGGAGATGTAAAAGGATGATTCTGAACAGAAAAGGCAGAAGGGCACATAATACTGGGGACAAGATCAGGTCTGGAAGACTTCAAAGGGTCAAGCGCGCAAGCATTTGTGCGCGCTTTTGCACTTGTATACGACTCAGCACAGCTCCTCGTGGTGTCCTGCAGAGTTCTACAAGCAGCAGAGAGTGAAAGAGTGAATTTCCTTGATTTTTAAGTATTTTTTCTGGCTTTCGTTTTAATTACTGTATCTCAACTGCATTTTGCCTAAAAAACAGCTCTGCATATTGTTTATACTGTACTTGTGTTGATTCTAAACTGTTTGCACTTTAAAAAGTTAATTTTTGTTTAATTTAACGGTTAGGCTAACACACTCAAGTGCGCTAGCCTTTTTATAGCATTTACTGTTTGCTACTGTATCTTTTTCTTCTGTCTCTGTAAAAAAAGAAAAAAACAAAAAATCCTTGTTTTCCCGCCTTACTGAACTAGAATAGTCCAATCTTCAGATTTTGCTGATCTCTGGGCTTTTGTCATAGTTCCTGTACTATCCATATCCTTATTTGGATAAGAGGAAGCTTCTTTGTTCACCAGTGGGAGTGGGGAGCACTGAGCAACCTATTTGTCCCTAGAGGAGTGGTTCCAGCCCAGCAACTTGTAGTTTATTGGCCATTTTGGGTCAATTCCTGGCTCTTTTCAACCCCCTGCTATAAAGCCCATTTTTGCACGCTTTTGTGCGATTTTGCGCAAAGTTGCTCATAGAGCAGCATCGGGCAGCGCCGGTTAATCAAGTTTAAACTATTTCTGTCTCCGTAAAGTCTGCTCTTCAATTTTCCCCTTAGAACTGCTCTACTTGCAATCTAAACAGCCTATTCTCTATCTGAAAAGCCCAGCACTTGCTCCTAAAGCATTTTTATACAGGTAAAGCACTCTTAAACAAAAAGAAAGTACTTCATTTACCTAAATCCCCTTGAGTACCCATTTCCCTATAGGTCCTTTCTGACTCAGTTACACAGCAATCTTTTACACTATTCTAGCACGTCGAAGGGTCAGTTGCTGGCGTCCTCTCCTGTTCAGCTGGTGAATCTGGGAATCTTGAGGCAATGTTACAATTGCCTCATGTACACAGACAATCCTCTCCTCCTCCCAACAAATACAAATATATGTGAGAGATGCAACTATATAGCCAAACTGGAGGCTGAGCTCTCTCAACTCAGTACTGGCAAAACCAGTCAGGAGGAGAAGGTAACCACGCACACCACAAACCCAGTCTCACATAGACCTATCACAAGTGCAAACCAAACACATAATCACACAAAAACATACTCGGAGGCTCTGATTAAAAATCTACCAAAACAACAGAGGCCTCCAAAGCAGACACCCAAGCGACCCCTACCTCAAGACATAGCACATGCAACACATAGTTCACAAAGTCAGTGTGCTAAACAGTCACAGCCCGTAAGGCCAAGCAACATGCCAGACACACTTGTAATAGGTGACTCCATAGTCAGACACACTGACGTCCCACTCACCAGACTGAACAAGGAAAAGGTTACAGTAAGCTGCCTGTCGGGCGCTAGAATCTGCCACATAACACAAGCACTCAGGTCACTCCACAGCAAGTACAAATATGACTCAGTCATTGTCCATGCTGGTGTGAACGACCTGAGACGTACCTCCCTGGACTACATGAAAAGAGACATAGAGGAGCTCTCTGATTATGTAGCCCAGGCCGGTATGACCCTGACCCTGAGCAGCATCTTACTCTCACCAAGAATGATGCCACAGTACAAAGACAAAATGATCAGTTTTAACAATTGGCTTAATTACTGGTGTCATTCTAAGGGGATCCAATGTCTGTCTGCTTGGGATGACATGCTTGACAAGCCACGCTGCTTTGCAAGGGATGGCTTGCACCTGTCACCCCTGGGCTTCCGGATATTGGCCAAGGCTCTTGCCACCCCCATAGTGCCATTTTTAGGCAAGGCTCAAATGACAAACCTACCTCCCTAGAAAACACAAGTGGAAAAAAACTAAGGGTAATTCTGCTCAATGCCAGAAGTCTAAACCTCAAGATGCACGCTCTCAAAGCCCTCCACAGTATGGAGAACATCGATGTCTGTGCAGTGACTGAAACCTGGTTCAAGGCTCCTGAGAGCACCCCAGCACTACCAGGTTTTACCTCAAATCATGCTTTCCGGCCCCAAAACTTGGACCGAACCACAAAAGGAGGGGGAGTATCCATATTCATCAAAGATACCCACACGTCCAGATTAGTGGCAATGCACAAAGCATCGGAGACCATCCAGGTGCAACTAACCATAGGCAAAACTGCCCTACAGTTTGTAGCATGCTACAGACCACCCACTCAAACTCAGGAACCCCACACAGCCTTCCTGAAGACACTGGAGAGTATGAATGTTTCTCCAAATACCATCATATTGGGAGACTTCAACTACCCAAAAATAGACTGGGAACATTACTCAAGCCCCAACACCCTAGCCCAAAGGTTCCTAGAATTCATAAACTCAAATGCGATGGAACAACTAGGCACCATTCCCACAAGAGGAGATAATATACTAGACCTGATCATCACAAACATGGGGACAAAATGCTCCACACCGGAAGTATACCCCTCATTGGTGAGATCAGACCATAAATTAATCTCACTGGAAATCCACATCCTGCCCCCACCCTCTGCACAAAAGACCACAGTGAAGAACTTCTCAAAAGCCAACTTCACACTTCTTAAGACTGAAGTGGTATCCTTCAAGGCCCCTGGGCCAGTGGAAACCGCAACCCACACTGCTGAATCCTTTATAAATGCCTTCTACGGGCACCTTCAAGAATGCATGGATCATGCAATCCCAAATAAAACCACGACCCATTCCCCCAAAGGCAGGCGCCCAGTCTGGTGGACCCCAGCCATTAACAAACTTTACAAGAGGAGGAGGAAGCTACTATATGACAGAGCAAAATCCCTAAAAGGGAAGGCATCTCTGATCAGTACTAGCAAAAAACTACGATCACTCATAAAATCATCCAAGGCCAACTTTGAGAGAAAAATCGCAAAAGACACAAAAGACAATCAAAAGGCCTTCTTTAGCTATGTTAGAAACCTGGGTGGAAACTCACAGATATGCTCAGAGTTAGTCCAAAATGACACAAAATACACTGAACCCACAGACATTGCCAACATTCTGGCAGACAGGTTCAGTGCAAATTTCTCCCCCCCCCCCAAAAAAGAGAAATATCTATCCCAGCAGAGTGTAGCCTCCCTAACATCTCAGATGCCCAGGTGAGAGCCGCCCTCTCTAAAGCTAAAAACACAGCATCAATGGGACCAGACAGTGTCCCGGGCTGTGTGCTACACGAACACCAAGAGGAACTAAACCCATTCATAAGGCTGCTGTTTAATCTTAGCCTTACTACAGGATACGTACCCAAAGAATGGCATACGGCAACAGTGGTCCCACTCCACAAAGGCGGTGCTTCAACGGACCTTGGAAATTACCGCCCCATAAGCTTGATGAGCCTGGTCTGCAAAGCTATGGAAAGGATCATTATGAAACTCATAAACAAAGACATTGGGGACCTTACAGACATTGGATCCTACCCAATTTGGCTTTGTCAAGGGCAGATCCTGCCTTTTGAACTTGGTCGACTTTTTTGAAACAGTCACTAAGGCCATTGATGAGGGTAAGGCAGTTCACACAGCCTACCTTGACCTTGCAAAAGCCTTCGACACAATACCCCACTCGGGCATCATAGACAAACTCACCAGCTTAAATGTAAACCCATATGTCACAAGATGGGTTGCAAACTGGCTCAAAGACAGAACCCACAGGGTCAGAGTTGCTGGAGCCATGTCAGACTCTAAGCCGGTCACAAGCAGTGTCCCACAGGGCTCAGTCCTGGGACCCCTCTTGTTTGGCATTTATTTTTCCGAGGTGCAGGCAAACATAGAAGGATTGTGGCTGACAAAGTTCGCAGATGACTGCAAACTGGGTGCCATAATTGATACTCCAGCGGACACAAGCATCCTTCAGAGAGGCCTCATAGAAACGGATAATTGGTGCCAGAGCCATGGCCTTAAGCTGAACACCAAAAAATGTATAGTCATACCCTTTGAGAAAAACAAGGTACCCACAAATTACCACATAGGTGGTAATCCATTAAGTACGGAAGAGGTAATCAGGGACCTAGGGACCCAAGTTGACAGTAACCTCTCATTTGACACTCACATTGCCAAAGTGGTTAGGAAGACCTTCTATATTGCCCACCTTATCATGAAGGGATTCACATCTAGATCAAGAGAGGTCATTGTGCCCCTGTACTCTTCTCTTATCAGGCCCATGATTGAGTACAATGCCCCATTTGGGATGTATCTTACCCGACACCTGCAGCAGTTGGAAAGACCCCAAAAGTTCCTCACCAAGAGGATAAAGGGTCTCAAACATATGTCATATGCTGCCCGGTTGAAGAAACTCCAGCTCTATTCAGTCGCATACCGCCTACTCAGAGGTGATCTATGCCTGACGTACAAGGCCATGTCCAATCCGGAATTAATGGACATGCTCCAACTCAGAAAATCCAAATCCATCAGAGCCACGAAAGCAAGAGATTTGAACCTCAGCACAGAAATAAATAGGATGTGCTGGAGGGACAGATTCATAACTCAGAGGCTTCCTACACTCTGGAACAAAATCCCAGTCCATGTTAGGCAGAGCCCCTCACTGACTCTCTTCAAGAGAAATCTTGACGAGTGGATGGGACATCATAGGTTTACCCCGGGGGTCATATCTGTGTCACTACTAGACAGAGGCACAGTAAACTAAACCTTAAATGGGCATAGTATTCTCATCCTAAGGGGTGGTGAAAGCCACACACACTCTGGCTAGGCTTATAAATGCCCTAGGGCAGATAGCCTAGTACGAACCTATGAACCTAAGAGCAGTGAGGCATGACACTGGGGAACAAGATCATGTCATGGAGATCGGAGGTGGTCATTCTGAACAGGAAAGGCAAAAGGACATGATACTAGTGCATGAGATCATGTTATGGAGAACTGAAGGGCAGGGAGAGACATGATTCTGGTACATGAGATCATGTCATGGAGATAAAAAGGGGTCATTGTTATCAGGAAGGGTGGGGACATGATACCAGTGTACAAGATCAGATCAAGGAGATGTAAAGGGGTCATTATGAACAGGAAGGGCAGGAGGGACATGATACTGGTGCATAAGATCATGTCATAGAGATGTAAAATGGTCATTCTGAACAGGAAAGACAGAGGGGAAGAAGGGGGCACAGGTAGTAGACTGTAGGGACTAAATATTCCTTGGATATCTGAAACAATTTCTCCATACAGAGGGTTATAAAAATATGGAATGATCTACCAGAATTGGTGGTGGAGAGATTCACAGAAGTATCCAAACAGCATGTTGTGCTGGAGAAAAGATAATGGGGAAGGGGAAGGTAGGGAGAGATGGGAGAAAATATTAAATACGCATAATGGGCAAAATATGTAGGCTTATTGTCTCCCATTGATTTATTTATTTATATCTATCTTTGTTTACAGGGAAAGTCCCTCGGGGCAGTAGCTATTTTAGCAGTGGCCTTGGGAGAAAAACTCCATTTGTTTATATTGCACTAGTTCCAGTTAAGCACAGAGTAATTACAGTTCTATTAACATTTATACACACGCAATAGTTACACATACAGTACTTACATTTATACATGCTAAGATTTTACAGAGGCAGAAGTTACTAAAAATAAAGAAACTTAATGGATTGTACAGGCAGCAGTTCTTCTTTCGGCTTTTCCCGGTTAAGGGTCGCCGCAGCAAAACTCCGGTCTGTTAATGATTGGCAGTACATTTTTTACGGGTGCAGAGGTGCCAGCTCGATGCCCAACCTTCAACAAAGGCACGCCCATTCTACACATGTGTTTTGAACGCCACTCGATCGCGGGGAGGACATGCAGACTCCACACAGAAGGCGCTCCAGCCGAGAATCGAATGAGAAAACCTCTTGCTGTGAGGCAACAATGCTACCACTGCACCATACAGGCAGCAGTTATGCATGAAAATTGTTTTGTCATTTCAATGAGAGGTTGAGAGTATTCTGTTTAAGAAGAGTTTTTGGAGAGTATTGTACGATGAGCACAGTCAACCTGGTGATGAGCATGTGCAGGACCAGGACTGGTTAAGATGTTGTTTAAGCAGTGGTTTAAAACTACTGAGTTTGTCAGAGGGTTTTATTTGTGATGGGATACTATTCCAGAGTCTAGCAACATATTGGAAGTACAGTGAGTTTCCTGCAACATTATTTGACTTATTTGTAAGTAATAAGAATTTGTTACTAGAACGGTGGTCCCTTGCTGAACAGTAGGGCAGTAATAACTTTTGTAGTGCAGGACATTTTTCTGGATGATGAATGAATTTGTATGCTGTAGTTAGTTGTGAATATGTTAGATAGCTGTGCAGTTCAAGCCAGTTTAGTTGCTTTAAGCTATGACAACGTTGGGTCCTATGAGGGAGATTGGTGGCAAATTTAGCTATTTTATTGTATGAGGAGACGAGTTTCTTTCTTTGAGCATTGTTTAAATTTGTTATGATAGCAGCAGCGTATAAGAGAGTTGGCAGTATGAAGGTGGTGGCTAGAATTTTTCTTGCAGCATCTGTAAGGAATCCATTGATCCCATAAAGGGAACCTGTTGGGGTCCAAATAGAGAGATGATAAATTAGCAAGCAAAGGAGAGTAGTATTGCTGAAAATTAATTCTTCCTCAAATCTCTTATGAGTACCTTCATTAGGTGACACTGTTTTTCACAAAATCTCACAAAGAAGACACTTATAATATTGTATTTTATATAGCATATATCACGGACAAAAGTAAGTTAAAAAATAAAAAAGATAGCTAGGTGCACAAGAACCAGGATGAAAAAAAGTGCCCAATCCTGGTAGGTGCACTGGTGCCAGGACTGAAAAAATGGCAGTGTAGAATCGTCAATACACGGAAACATTCCTACAATGGGGTTAGGCCAGGCCCAGGGGGAGGATGGCTCCCCTGCTGTAGGAAGGAAATAGTAGTCTACAAAAATTGATAGACCAAAAAAGCCATAAAGACGATAGAGTGGACTATTGAAGATAAGAAAGAAATTATGTATTGTTACTATTATGCAAGAAGCCCAGAATTTCCAGACAGAAGATATACAAAATGTTGAGAGAAATTTGAGGAAAGAAAAATACTTCCACAAGAAAAACTGTCAGAAGCTTTAAATAAAAAAATGATGTTTATTAATACAACATATTTATAAAAAACATTATATAGACCAAGAAACCTTGGGCTATTTGTAAAAAGAATCGACTAAGGAAGTGTGAAAATAAGGTATAAAAAAGAAATATAGACACGGGAAAGAAAGAGATCTGATATGGTGCAATATTTCTGTAAAGGAGAAAGCCAAATTAATCAATACAAAAAAAAGGCCCTAAGATACTCAAAGAGAAATACAGGCAAAGGCATCCAGATATGGAAAATTTCACAACACAAAAAACTAAGATCACAAAGAGGGAATGTAGAACAGAAGATTAGTAAAGGAGAAGTTGAAAAACATAGAAGTTGAAGTTATGGAATACCTGTGAAGTGAAGGATTTGGAAAGTCTAACACAGATTACATCACAGTATGATGGAACAATGAATCCTCCAAGAAAGGAGAAACAGGAGTAGCAGAAGACATCTGAAGAAGAAATATGGACGTGGGAAAGAGAAAGAGATATACTATAGTCTGATATTTATGCAAAGGAAAAAGCAAAACTAATCAATTCAACAAGAGCAGCACCAAATATATTTGAAGAGAAATACAGGCAAAGGCATCCAGATATGTAAATTTTACAATACAAAAAAATAAAAAAACAAAGAAGAAAAGTAGAAAGGAGGATTAGCGGGTCTATATTAGAACATCAAAGTTTCAGAACTTCAAATGTTCTAATATCAACACCTAGTAACCGAAACCAGATAAGACCAAAAATTTAGAACACTGAATTTTTTCCTAGGAAAAAATTTGCTGTTCCAAAACACATACACACAACACAAACACACCAAACAGCAATCCACACACATACACCTAAAATCTTACATCTAAACCTACACTAAACTGTACATACACCACTATCTACCCACTTACCTTAACCAAACCCTAAGGTCTGTCACTATCACACACACACCTCACCCGTGCCCTAACCCACCTATCCCACCCTAACCCTCACGTCCACACATTCGCACACTTACCTGACCCGCACTCTAACCCTAACTCGCCCTAACCCTCATGTCCACACAATCGCACACTTACCTGAACCTGACCCGTAACTTTTCATCGCAGAGCTGAAAACAGCGAAGCGACAGGAACGGACAACCAAATTCTTTCCCTAGGAAAGAATTCGGTTATCTCAAACTTCGCTATTTTCAGCTTTCACTTATTAGGTGTCGATATTAGAATATTTGAAGTTCTGAAACTTCGATGTTCTAATATAGACCCGGATTACCAATGGAGAAGTTAAAGAAATAGAAAGTGAGGTTATGGATTACTTGCGAAGTGAATGATTTAGCATAGAAAATCTAACTTTGATAACATCACAGCAGGATACAGCAATGGATCCCCAATTTAAGGAGAAACCTGTGGCATGGGAAACATCTGATCAGTTGCCATATGAAGATACTTTGGAGCCTTCCATAGGAAACCAGTACAAAAGTTCAGTTGGAGTTGCACAGCAACGGAAGGAACACAAAGCTGTGGCAACTCTGACACACTCAGTGTTGTGGAGTGATAAGCCAGTGAGTTGCCATATAAAAGGAAAACAGATGACACAGGATGAAACCGAAGAGAATATGGCACAGGAAGATGTTGTGGAACTTTTTATAGAATGTCCGGAGAAAATGAAGAACAAAGAATGTGCCCTTAGTTTAGAAGAAAAAAATTTTAAGAGAATAGTTGCTTGATTTAATAGAGATGGGCAGACATATTAAAATTGATGAAAGAAACAGACTACAGAAAGTAAATAAAACCCCAAAAACTTAAAAGTTTGATAAAACAAACGAACACACTAATTAGAACTGTTCATAGAGATTCATGCGATATAACAGAACTAAATAGGATATATTACTGTGCAGCTACATTATTAACAGATAAAGAGGATAATTCAATAAACCCTACACAAAGGGATTCTCCATGTAGGAATAGTGTTGCAGCCCAAACATGGAATGTGGCTGCTGTGTAATCCCGGAAACAGGGCTGGGGGGCATGCACAAGTGTGTGGATACTGTATGAACACAGGGGTGTCCATGGAATGCAAATCACCTCATTGGCTGGTGAAAAACATGCAAATGAGGTGATTTTCTGATTCAGGAAGCAGAAAGGCATCCATGTAGGTACCATGTCTGCAGAAAAAAATGAACGCAGTTACAAACCGTGTACCGGACTATAAAATTTAAACAGGGGCTGCAATAGCCCAAATAAAAGGTTGTATATGTTACAGTGGCCATGCAAATGGCCAAATCTATGGCCATTGATAAGAAAAGGTAATGCAATATATGAAAAATTTACCTTTTTTAATACATTTTAATAGTGTATCCAGGGTATACGCAATTAGGTGTATGTAAATGAGCCAAGATTACTGAATCGCAAAAAGGACCACCAATTCCATAGGTACTAACTGTGGTAGGACTAGAACTGTGTTGGTGTAGGCAGAACAGATAAGTACCATTAAAAGGGGAGTGTGTCATGGCATATGTAAGTGGATTGGAGCTTAGCGGCACCTGTTTGTACTCAGCTAATCGGGGGGGGCATGTTTGGATTGCACAGCTATACTTAGCCCCACTGCGCATGTTTTAGCAAGTTAAAGAAAAGCTAAGTGTGCCGTGTACAGGGGAAGGTCTAAACTGCTGAGCAATGCTTACACTAGCTCCTCTGGTTTGCAGGGAGCACCACAGGGCTTAGCAGTGGAAGAAATTGAAAAAAATAAATAAATAAAAGGAAATAGCCTGAGAAAGCCAATCAAGTGTAAATGACTGATAAACCCTGTTCCACTGACACTGGCCCATTCAAACCCCTCAATAATATAGCTAGCAGGTGGAATATATCATAGTCAGCCAATCACACAGGCTGCATCTGCAGCGCACCAGTATAAAGTATGCATACACCGTTCAATCTGTCTGCACCATTGGCATATACACTTGGGAATTTTAGCTGACAAAATGATAGGTGCTGCTGTTGCTTTGCTACATTTGTATGTGCTACAGGCTGAGGTCAATGATGATGATGATGATGCTGACAGGCCCAGACTGAGGAGAAGAGTGTTCAGGCCCAGGGTAACCTTTCAGGGGCTACATGAGGTGGAGATAGTAGAGTGCTACAGGGTGGACAGGGACATACTACAGGAACTCACCGAATTCTGCCACCCTCCCCTCAGACCCAGAACCAACAGAGGGGAACCCATCCCAGTGGAAACAAAGGTATGTGTAGCCTTAAGAATACTAGCTACAGGTACTTTACAAAGACCAACTGGGGTCTCACAGGCGTCTACATCCAGTGTACTCCACCAGTTCCTGGATGTCATGCTAACACATGCCAGTGAACACATTTATTTCCCCAACATCCCTGAAGAGAGGACCAGCAATATGCATCTCTTCCACCATGTAGCACACTACCCAGAGATACAGGGTGCCATAGACTGCACTCATGTGCACATCAAAGCACCACCCAGTGTACGTCAACCACAAGTGGTATCACTCCATCAACTGCCAGGTCATGTGCAATGCCCAGGGCATTATCATCAATGTGTTTGCTGGCAGCCCTGGCAGTTATCACGACTCCCACATCTGGCATGCATCACAGCTATAATCACAGCTGTACCAGCATTTGCCAGGGGGCACATCCCGCACGGCCATCTAGTGTGGGATGCTAGTTATGCACTGGAACCATGGATGATGACACCCATCAGAAATGCACACACACCAACTGAAGAATGCCATAATAAGGCACAAGCACAAACTAGGAACATCCTAGAGCATGTGTTTGGGCTCCTCAAGTCACAATTCCGCTCCCTTGATATATCTGGTGGAGCCCTGCAGTACTCTCCAGCCACATGTGCACACATGTTCGTAGTATCTGCCATGCTACACAATATGATCCTATGGAAACAGCTGTGGCAGGAACATCACAGGGAAGGGAGACACCGGCCCCCAACACTGCCAAGGTCCCCACAGGCACAGGGGGACTCAGTGGAGGAACCTCCTGAGCCTGTCCCTGTAGGCAGATGTAGGTGTGCCCAGTATGCCCTGACCTTGGCAAAGAGGCAATGCACAGCACATACACTAACAATCTGGAGACCCAAGGACAGACACCTCACTCCGACTCACATACACACGGTAAAATGGATGCCAGCCACATCACACTACCTATACTTTACCATGTATAGGCTGTGTATGGTGTGCATCTGACAGAGTCAGCCCTGAAGCACTGTCCTCACAACTGCTGCAGGCACAAGGTAAGTTACTCATCTTAACAACAAATGAATGGGGGTAGTAGACTGTGGTAGCATATCTATGGTATTGCTGCATGTATGCAAGGAAATGGAGTGGGCTACCAGGATAGCAGCAGACAATGGACAGCTATGTGGGACAACAGGAACTGTCTGCCAAATACTGGCTGCCCCAGAATATGCAGCAGACCCCCAAGCCACGAAAACCTACTGCACACTATGTGAGGAACTTACAGTGGGGTCATAGGACAGATGCATGGATGTTAGTGTTGGAGTCCCATACATACCTCTCAACCTCTTAGAGCAAGAAATCTGTACAAAGCCATACAGAAATGTGGTCCAAAGGCCCACAACAAGGAGAATTGTTAAATACTGTTCTTACAAATGTAGGAACTGATTGATTAACAGGTTTTACAGTAGTATGAATTCTATGAAGGGTAAGAAGTCTGAAACTCAAATGTCTGCCATTACTTTTTAACGTCAGTCTTTAATGATTTGCCAGTAATTTTCCAGACAACCACAATGTTATGAGAAATGGACCCAAAACATCAGGCAAACATCTGGACATTCTGTGAAAATCTGTACAGTTGAGAGGTATGGTCCCATACCCCTCCCCCCCCCCCACACACACACACACACACCAGTCTTTCCATAGAACTGCAGTAACAGATATGTTTGTAAGGTAATAGCAGCAGGCCACACATTCCCTCGGCTGTCCAAATCAACTATCTAACATGTTACATTTATACAATATGCAGAAGTCAATGTGCTATGTTCTGTGCATGATTAATAGTGTCAAGAAGTAGACAGCACTGACTGGTGGCTGTTGTGGCTCACTGGGCTAAGTACATTACTGTGGGTAACAGGGTCCATGGTTTGGGATTGGCTGTTCTACAGGTGATCCAGAAGTCAATATTTGTTACTGCAGGAAAGCTGGACAATAGAGGGACAGGAGGCCACAGATTTGGACAGTAAACAGCTCTGCCTACTAGAAAGTACAGTTGTGTACCTACCATAAATGCAGAATTTCGAGTGTATTCACTGTTGCAGTCATTACTCTTGGGTTATCCTGCTGGCAGGCTACCCTCAGTCAGCTAGAATTCCAAAGTCTAGGTCCGGGGTCGGTTGCTGTCACCTCTTCCTTGACGTCAGTGCGCCAGGGGTATAAAATATGTAGCCGATGCCATTTTCTTCAGTTTTACTTGCCCCAGATGTCAGGTGCCCCCAAATTGGTAGGCTGAAAAAAATGCCAATAAAAATGCATTCACAAAAATAACATTTCCTTCATCTACAAGCAAATACACCACATAGGTTGTATAGGATAGAGAAGTGCAGATAAGTCCCAGCAAAGAAAAGGGGGATGGAGGGTGGGTAACCTGGACTGCAACAGTGAATACACTCGAACATCTACATTTATGGTAGGTACACAAATGTACTATGTTCATCGTGTTTCACTGTTGCAGTCATTACTCTTGGGTTGAATCCCAAAGCTGAGGATGGGTGGCTGGGCTAAATAGGATTAGGAGAGGCTATGAGGCCCCGCAAAACTGCAGTGGCAAAGCCTGCTCTAGACTTAGAGTACAGAGGAAAGTGGTAGTGCTTTGTGAAAGTGTGCACTGAACTCCAAGTTGCAGCCTCTAAGATATCTTTGGTTGGTACTCCTCTGAGGAAGGCTGCTGAAGTGGCTGCTGCTCTGGTGGAATGAGGCCTAATGCCCTTAGGCACTGATTTGCCATGCTGAAAATAGCAAAAGCAGATGCAAACCCCCTATCCATTTAGAAATAGTCTGTTTTGAGATATCCTTTCCTTGTGATCCTGCAGCATAAGACACTAAAAGTTGCTCAGTCTTTCTGAAAGCTTTAGTTCTGTCCAAGTAGAAGCGTAACTGCCTGTGTATGTATGTCTCACCCTTGTTCTGTGGATTTGGATAAAAGGTAGGCAAGTGAATGGTTTGGTTGAGGGCCACACTGGACACCACCTTATGCATAAATGTAGGGTTTCTCCTCAGAGAAACCCTGTCTGGATGAAAAATGATAAAAGGTTCCACAGCCATGAGTGCTTGTAACTCAGAGACTCGTCTTGCAGAGGTTATTGCTAGGAGCAGAGCTGTTTTCCAGGATAAGAATTTTATATCTGCTGTTGATGCTGGCTCGAAAGGAGGCAGTGTGAGTTTTTCCAAAACATAATTGAGGTCCCAGGCCGGAATTGGTGCTCTCCTTGGAGGCCTAATGTTTTTGGCCCCTCTGAGGTACTGCCTTATTAAAGGATGAGAAAAGATAGGTGGTTCCATATTGTAATGGGCTGAAATGGCAGAGGCATGAATCTTAATTGAGAAAGAAAGGCCTTTGTTCAGCATCTCAGTTAGGTATTGTAAAATCTGAGAGATATTTGGAACACACGTGTCAATGCCTTTTCCTCGGTTCTAAGCACAGAATCTCTTCCATGTTTCTGCATAAGATTTTCTGGTACTGGGCCTCCTGGCCTCCAAGATAACATCCATAACAGCTTTTGAAAGAGGAGTGTTCTGAATGGCTATATTATCCGCCATGCTGCCAGACTTAAGGTCCTGAGTTGGCTGTGCATGATCCGATTGTTTTGTTGGGTCAGCAAGTGAGAAGTTTGAGGCAATATCCATGCTGGACCTTGAGACAAGCTCTTTAGGATTGGGTACCAGTGCTGGCGTGGCCAGTCTGGTGCAATCAGAATCATTTTTGGCTTCTCTTGTCTGACCTTTAGGAGTACCCTGGGAAGGAGAGGCAGTGGAGGAAAGGCATATACTGTTAGATTTTTCCAGCTGAAGGATAGGGCGTCCACTTTCCATGCTTGCTTGTGATAAATCCTTGTGCAAAATCTCTGCAATTGGCTGTTGGGAGGGGAGGCAAATAGATCTATGTCTGGGCATCCCCATTTCCTTGTTATCATGCTGAAGACTTGTGGATCCAGTTTCCATTCGTGGGGATCCATGAGGTTTCTGCTTAGTTCGTCTGCCAGAGAATTTGTTTTTCCTGGCAGAAATTGTGCTTGGAGGTGAACTTGAAAAGTCAATGCTGTGTCTCATAAGGTCATTGCTTGTCTGCAGAGGGGGTAGGAATGTGTACCTCCCTGCTTGTTTATGTACCACATGACCGTAGTATTGTCTATCGTTATCAGTAGCTGTCCTGGATGAAGCAGGTCCTTGAAAGCTGTCAGGGCATTTTGAACAGCTAGCATCTCTTTTTGATTGATGTGAAGATGCATCTGGTTTGCAGGCCATGTGCCCTGAATACATTTTCCTGCCATATTGGCCCCCCAGGCATAATCTGATGCATCTGTTGTCAGTGTCTGTCTTGCTGTGGGTAAACTGAATGGCAGACCTTTGTTGTGGTGACAGGCCTCTGCCCACCATCGAAACTCCTGTTGTAGGCAGGGAATGAGTGCAATTACTGTCTCCAGGCTGTGGCAATCCTGAGTCCAAACACTTTTTAGATACCATTGTAGTATCCTCATATGCAGTCTGGCATATGGAATTAGTAGAATGCAGGATGCCATGAAACCCAAGGCCTGCAGGATTTTCCTTGCAGATAAGTGGGTTTTTGTTGCCAATTTCTTGAAGTAAGAAGTCAGTTGCATTTGTTTGTCTGGTGTGAGATAAGCCATCTGGGCAGTTGTATTTAAGCTTGCACCCAGGAATATTATCTCTTGAGAGGGCACTAGTTTTGATTTCTTTTCATTTACTGTGTACCTAGGCCAATTAGTAATCTTTTTACAAATGCCAGATGCTTTAGAAGAATGTCTTTGTTCTCTGTTTGAATTAGGCAGTCGTCCAAGTAGGGATATATTTGAATTCCTCTTTGTCTGCAAAATGCAATTACTGGTGCCAGGCATTTTGGGAAGACCCTGGGTGCAGTAGATAAGCCAAATGGCAATGCAGAGAATTGGTAATGCATTGAGCCAGCTATGAATCTGAGGTATCTTCTGCAAGATTGTCTGATTGGGACATGCAGGTATGCCTCTTTTAGGTCCAAAGTTACGGGCCAAGCTTTCTTGCCCAGCATGGGCAGTAGCTGCTGTAGAGTCAACAACTTGAATTTTGGAACTTCCAGAAACATATTTAGTATAGACAGGTCCAGTATTGGTCTCCAGGTTTTGTCCTTTCTGGGCACTAGGAAGTCTGGAGTAAAATCCTTGCTCCTGCTCTTATTGTGGTACTTGCTGAATAGCCCTCATGTCCATGAGAGCTGTAATTTGCGTTTGTGCCTCTGCCCATTGATTGTGTGGCAGGTCTGGCATACCTTTTGACCTTGGTAGGGTGTGAAAATGGAACCTGTAGCCTTGGGACACTATGTTCAGCACCCATTTGTCTTGGGTAACCATTTGCCAATTTGATGAAAAAAGTGCTAGTTTTCCCCCTAAGGGGGCTACCAAAAGAAAAGTGCTTGGATCTGGCAGAGGAAAGTCATTGTGACTGTTTCCTGTAAGGTTGTGATTTGTCTTCTCTGCTTTTGGAGGTAGGAGCACCCCATTGTTTAGGCCTGTATGTGCCTTGGGGCTGAGATCTGCCTCTGGGACACTTGTATCTGCCTGTGGTCTGTCTGATACTGGAAAGGACCAATTTTTAGAAGGCCAGTTCCTGCTAAACCTGGGTGGCTGTACCTGTAAGAAATCCTTGACTGTCTGTATGGATTTTGCTTTATCTTCCATTTTTTTGAACACCTCTTCTGCTTTAGTACCAAACAAAGTATCATGCTGTAATGGTGCATCTAAACTCATTCCCTCCAGTAGAGCTCTTTTGAGTGTGTACCTTTATCTCCTAGTGGGTGTGGCTTCAGCCTTTAAAAAATGACATTATCACCTTACAGTTCTAACAAATACTTATTGACAGAGGTCATATATCAATACAATTGTGTTTGCAATCATATATGCTTCAAGATAAAATATTCTGATATGTTGTATGTAGCATGGGTTTGGAATTAATAATGCAAATATGAACAAGAAATACTTGATGCCTAGAGGAGCGGTAGGAGGTAACTGCAGAAATGCCTGTAGACGTCAGTCGGTTGTAATGAGTTTGATCAGGCAGATTCTGTTCCTTTAACCAAGCATGCCTTCTAATAACAGAACCTGTAACAGCGGCCCTGCAAGAGGCCTCCAGTGAATCATAACCACATTGCAAAGTATGCTTTCCCACTTGTTCAGCTGCATGCAATAAATCCTGCAATTCCTTGTTCTTTGAACATTCAGTATTTGGTAAACAATTTCTGTTTAAGCAGTGACATTAAATATTGCTGATATTTAAGCATATGAAACTGACAATGTAAAGCCTTTACAGCCAAGGTAGCAGAAGTGTAAACTCCCCCCCCCCATCTGTCTAGAGCCCTAGAATCCCTATCAGAAGGGACAGGGTTTTTTGCAGTGGAAGCTTTAACCCCTTTGGGACCCTGAGATATAGTTTCTGGGTCAGCAGTGGAGTTTTTATATAGTAATTTATGAGAATCCGGAACCCTGTAGTATCTGTCTGGCTTAGCAGGTGCAGGGGGGTAAAGAGTCAGGGGACAGGCCGGACTCTGAAAATACATCTACAATGTCTAAAACAGGCGGAATAGCAAGGGGTCTGTGCTGAGGAAGTAGCAGAAAGTCTCTGAGCCTTTTCTTAGATTCAGAATAATCTTGGCTCTCCCAGTGGAAATGCTCCCTCATGGTATGCAGGGTTTCCCCAAAAGAATAATCCTCAGGAGGAGAGGCTGAAGGAATGGATTCTTCAGCATCAGAATCCTCATAGGGAAGCATGGAATAATCCTGTTCATAAGAGGAATCAGAGGAAATAGAAACCTGATCAGAAGAATCATACTCTGTCTCTTGCCTAGGCCTCTTATCAGGAGGGGAATGGGAGCCCCTGATCAAAGTAATTAGGTCTTCATCCATTTTGAGCATCTGTTTTTTAGGCATGGAAGTCTAAGTAGGAGAATGCTGTACTTGTTTCTTTGTCTTTAGAGCTGCTTTAGTCTTTGTCTTTGAAGCTGAAGATGGCATAATATATAGTTGTGTAGGTCTGAAGACACCCTCAGAAGCCGATGCCTGCTCAGCGGCTCCAGACCCATCTGAGGGAATGATTTCCGAGTGTCCAATGCCTTGAGTATCCAGAGGCCCAGTCAGCTCCAACTGGGAGTCGGAAGCGGCCTGTGGCTCTGAGGTAGCGGGCGCCAGGGGCTGCAAAAGTGCCTCACTGAGAACCGGCGACTGGCCTAGCAAAGGCATCATCGTCGGTTTTGGACCTTGGATGCCTATCCTTTTCCTTGTCCTTGTGTTTTTTGTAAACTCTGGTTGTCAGCTGTTCCAGCGGCATAATATAATTAAATCTTAGGCCAAAGTAATGAAATGCAAAATCGAACCGACGCTTAATAGTGCGTTGGTTAAATCTAGCACAAAACCGACAGCTAGCAACATTGTGATCAGGGCCTAGGCAAGGAATACAGTAAGAGTGAAAATCCTTATGAGGTATTTGCTTCCCACAAGAAATACAATTGTTAACTTTTTCTGGCATCGGCCTGGAGCAAGAAAAAAGTTTCCCCAACAGGGTACTTAGCTTTAATGAAGACTTTGGTTCTGAAATTCGGATTTGAAAATCTCAGGAGTCGGCCGACCGGCACTTGCGAACTGCTTTTGCTTCAGGCACCGAGTGGCAAGAAAGACTGAAGAAAATGGTGTCAGCTGCATCTATTATACCCCTGGTGCACTGACGTCAGGGAAGTGGTGACAGCAACCGACGCCAGACCTAGACTTTGGAATTCTGGCCGACTGAGGGCAGCCTGCCAGCAGGATAACCCAAGAGTAATGACTGCAACAATGAAACACGATGAACATCAGCAGGTTGTGACAAGTCAGTCTACTGTCAGGATACAAAGACTGCCACATAACTGTATCAGTACTCATAACAAGTCAGTGGGCACCATCCATACCCCACAATGTCAGGGTTTCTCAGAATATCCACAGATATGCCTCATATATTGTTCTGTTTGTCATAACATTGCATTTGTCTGGAAAACTTTTGGCAAAACTATACAGGTTGATATGAAAACATCAATGACAAATGCTTGAGATGCAGACTTCATATCCCTAAGAAAATGCAAGCTAATACAAAACCAGTCTACCAACTGTCTACCTTTGGAAGAGCAATATTAAGATGCTGTCCCAATGTCTGGGCTTGTGTCCGACCTTGATATATGGTCCTGTCAAGATGGCTGGCTGTAAGAGTTTGAGAGCTATGGCCAACATGTAGCCTTAGAAGAATAGTGCAACACAAACTGTCTGAGGACCAGAGCAGATGTATGGGGACAATGCTGGCCAACCTGCTAAACAGGTACAGTCAGAAGTGTGCAGTCCGTAACCCTGTGTATGATGTTACAACTTCTACCCTAGTCACACCATAACTACAACTACATAACAGCAGCAACTGTGGATAAAGCCTTTGACTTGAGCAGAGCAGGACAAAGGGCCACATATAAGGGGAAGGAGGAACCACTGGCCACACATATGTAGAATGTGCAGACAACACGTCATGCAGTAGCATGGGTTCCTTGCAGTGTATGGAGTCAGTAGACAAATGTCTGTCAGTGGTTCCACACATTAATCTATGCTGATCTGCCACTGACAGAGACCAGATGGCTTAGTGGTTAAGGTCTTCGCCTCCCATGTGCAAGGTACAAGTTTCGATCCTGAATTCCAGCCAATGCCTGTTTGGAGTTTGCATGTTCTCCCTATGTCTCCATGGGGTTTCTCCCATGTTGGAAAAACATGCTGAGTGCTTCCCTCTCAAACTCACCAATGAATGGAGCTGTGGGCAGCAGCACAGACTCTACATGGTGCCCTATAAGGGGAAGAGTTGTACAGGCCAACCGCTTTGGGCATCTACTGTGGTGCACTGTATCTTCAAGATAGGAGAACACGGATCACAGACTGCACGCCGTGGCAGGGCTAGCCACTCAACGGTGTAAAATATGGCTCTAGGTGATTCGGTGATGTTGACTAATGTCGCCAAGAAAAATGGGCATGGGTAGTTGCCGGTGATAAGTGGATTGAGGACCTGGCCTACTCTGATCTATGCCAGGGAGCTGTGCTAACAGTGGGAGGGGTATATGTGCCACTATTGGCCAGTGTGTGCCCACCATAAAGCCCAGCAGACCTGGGTCAATAAGCTACTGGCTGGTTGATGTTTAGTTGCCTAGCCTGGGTTACCTGGGATAGCACTGTTGAATTTATTTATTTATTTATTTTATTTTATTTATTTGCAGTTGTTTAACCAGGATAGTCCATTGGGCCCAAGGAACCCATTTTCAATGGAGTCCTGGGGAGAAAAGCTCCACATACAGATTATACAAAGATTAAGTTCCACACATAGATTACTTGATGATTACAGAGTAAACATTATACAATTTCAGGTTATAATCAGGTCAAATATATTTTAATCAAAAGTAATACATGCAATAGTATTTAATGTTAAATTTTTTTTTTTTTTTTTTATAGGTAGTTAGATGCAGTAGGCTGATAGGTAGTTAGATGCAGTAGGCTGATAGGAAGTTATATGCAGTAAGCTATGAGATTGTTGGGTATAAGTAGGGAAATTATATACTACAAGCAAGCTTGAAATGTCTATCTGGGATTTGTAAGAAGGGGAAAGAGAAGAAGAGTGGACAGTAGGCTATGGGGGATGGGAGCAGGAGCATTGCCATGCTGATGTTAGATGACAATGAAGTTGTTTTTTAAAGTATGAGAGGCTAGTGGTAGTACCTAATGGAGGGGGTAGGGAGTTCCATGAGCGAGCTAGTGAGAAGGACAGGAGGTTTTGTCCTGGGGTGCGGAGGGGTCTGTAAACCTCAATAAGGTTTTGATTGTTTGATCTTAGAAGTCTTTGGGTGTGGTGCATTTTAAAGGTAGTTGAGAGGGAGGGACAGAGGTATGGTTGGAATATGAGTTTATGGACATAGGTAAGCTGAGTGTAGGAAAGGTAGTTGGGGAGTTCTAGCCAGTTGAGTTTGTGAAGAGGTATACAGTGATGGGTTGATGATTTGTTGCTGGTGGCAAATCTGGCTATTTTATTGTAGCAAGAGGACAGTTTGGCTTTGAGAGATGATTGTAGGTTTGTTAAAAGAGGGGCACCATAGAGAAGGGAGGGAAGGAGAAATGTGGTAGAAAGAGTAAGTTTAGTAGTTGGGGTGAGGAACCGATTATGTCGGTAGAGCATTCCGAGTTTTTGATGTTTTTTTTTATGTTTAGTAGCAGATGGGAGTTGAAATTAAGCTTGTCATCGATTTGGACTCCTAGTAGTTTGGTTTCAGATACCAGCTCAAGAGGTGTGTTATTTTGGCTAGTGATAGAGAATAATTTCCTGTCAAAGTTATTAGTTTTAGAGGGAGTAAATATCATTAGTTTAGTTTTAGCAGCATTAAGTGCTAGATGGTTGTCTTTCATCCACTGTTCAGTGGAGGAGAAGACATCTTGAGTAAGTTTTAAAAGGGTTGGGATGGATGAGGCAGCACAGATAATTGTTGAATCATCTGCATATTGAATAATGTTTGCAAGAGGGACAGAGTGGAAAAAGTCATTAATGAAAATATTGAAGAGGAGGGGGCCCAGTATAGAACCTTGTGAGACACCAGTGGGGGTGTTGAGAAAGGAGGAGGTGGCTTTCTTCCACTTAACAGCTTGTTGCCTATTAGAGAGATAGCTGGTAAACCAAGTAAGGGATGATAATGTAAGGTTTAGTTTAGATAGTTTAGTAAGAAGTAAGTTATGAGAGATAGTGTCAAAGGCTTTAGAAAGATCAAGTAGGATGGTAGAAACAGTGAGGCCAGAGTCTCTAGCTTTATTCACAGTTTCTAAGAAGGATAGGAGGGCTGTCATGGTACTGTGATGGGGTCTGAATCCATGCTGGGTAGGAGTTAATAGGTTGTTATCTAAGAGATGGGGAAGGAGTTGAAGATGGATACATTTCTCAAGGATTTTTGAAATGGGAGAGAGGATGGCGATGGGACGGAAGTTGGTGATATTAGTATTAGTTCCACCTTTATGGAGAGGAATGATGTAAGCTTTTTTCCAGATTTGGGGAACATTGCCTTCTTGGATGGAACGGCTGATTAGGATACTGATGGGAAGAGCAATGGCTTCAGCAGCTATGCTGAGGAAGTATGAGGGAATGTTATCAGGGGCATTGGTGCATGGTTTTAGTTTCTGTAGGAGTTTTTTTATGGTGGAAGTAGGAATCATTTTAATGATGAAGGCTGGTGGCTGAGAGGGTGGGGGATCAGAAAAAGAAAATTGAGGGGGAGTTGGGTGAGGAGAAGTGGAAGTAGTTGGTTGGTTGTTATTTGAGAAAGAGGAAGTAAGTTTGGAGATAGAATCTATGAAAAAAGAGTTGAATTGTGTGGCAAGATCAGTGTCTTGTGTATTTGGGCAGGGTATTGGGTTTTCTATAGTGCCAGGTTTTAGGAGGGTGTTTATGCCTTTCCAGAACATTTGAGGGTTAGTTTTATGTTTGCTTTGAAGTTGGGAGAAGTAGTTGCGACGGTCTGCATAGATAAGCTTTTTAACTGAGTTATGAAGGGTTTTGTATTCATTAAGGGTAGATGAGGATTTGGTCCTGTGATATTGTGTCCAGGCTTTGTCTCTAAGTCGCATGTTTGTCAGTGTATTTTTTGTTAACCAGGGGCTTGATTTCTTTTTTATTCTTTTAGTTATTAAGGGAGCGTAAGTATCTAGAAGATTTAGAAAGGTAGTATTGAAGTGAGTGATTGCATTGTTGAGGGGTAGAGTTTTTAAAGGGTACCAGTTAATGGATTTTAGGAGTCAGAGAAAGCTTCTAGGTTAAAGTTTTTACGGCATCGGGTAGTGATGTAGTTATGAGTAACTTGCAGGGGAGAAGGAAGACGTGTTGTGAAGATGGGAAGGTGGTCACTGAGGGAGTCAGGAAGTGTTCCACTTTTGGGGTAGTAGTGAGGGTGGGAGACTAGAATCCAGTCTAAGATGTTGCCACTAGTGAGGTCTTTGCATGGCCTAGTTATGGAGTTGATGAGTTGAGAGTAGTTATATAGGTTGATGTTGAGGGAGTCAGTAGGGGATAGAATGGAGGACCAGTTTATGTTGGTGTCCCCCATGATTATAGTTTCATTACAGATGTTAGTTGAAAGCCAGGAGAGGATTTCTTCGAGTATTGGTATATTGTTTCCAGGGGGTATGTAAAGGAGGCTATGCATATATATTTGTGTTTGTTTAGCTGAAGTTGGGCTAGTATTAATTCTGCATTACTGAATTGGGGAATGTGTTTGTTAAAAGGTGTTATGCATAGGGAGGATGAGTAGAGTAGAGCTACTCCACCACCCTTTTTATGGGTTCTATCTGTTCTGATGATAGAGTAATTGGGTGGCACTATCTCTTCATTTTTGATATGAGGTTTTAGCCAGGTTTCAGAAATGGCTAGGATGTCAGGTTTATTGTGGAGTAGCCAGGCATGTAGATTTGGAATTTTGTTGGTTAAGCGTTGTGCGTTGAGAGATGCAAATAGGATGGATTTAGATATTGAGGAAGAGGGGTGTGGGCCTGGGTTGGGGTGTATGTCGCCAGATAAAAGTATGGCAGTTAGGAGTTGAGTTAAGTAGTAGTGGTATTTGGATTGCTTTGAATGGGAGGTGCAGGTTGAAAAATAAGTGGAGGATATGGAGGGGAGAGTGGGTGTTGAGGTATCATGAGGAGGGATTAGTTTGTAATGAAAACATAAGTTGGGATTGGTGGGATATAGTTCAGGAGAAATGGAGTTATAATGGTAAGTTAGTGATGTGTGGTGGGGGAAGGTTGTGTGTAGGAGAGGGGTGTGGGGGATGAGATTAGGTTCAGTCAGATAGTAGATATAGGAAAGGTTGAGAAGTAGTAGAAGATGAATGGGGAGGCTTGAATATTTTATAAGCATATTGGGTTATGATAGTTAAAGTAAGTGTTCAGTAAGGAGGAAGCAGAAATTGTGATGAAGGTGTGTTATGTGAGGGGGAGGGGATAAGAAGATGATGGAGAGGAAGTAGGAGTGGTTATGAAGGTATAAATGTAGATGTAGTGGGGGTGGGTGGGAATTGGGGGTAGGGTAGGGGAGCGGAGTGAACCCGCAGGGCGAACGGAGCGGGGAAGACAAAGAGGAGAGTGAAAAAAAGTATCAGCTACTACTGCTGATGATTTACAAGATTAGCAGGTGTGGTAAGTATAGAATAGAAAAGGAGGAGTAGTTTGTAAAGATGTAAGGGGTGTTATGAGTTAGGTAGTTAAAGTTGTTCAGGGGGTGAAAAAAAGATTGTAGTCAGAGAGAGAACAGAAAAGGTTGTAGTCAGAGGGAGAGCAGAAAATAGAATACAGGCTTTTTAGTTGAGGAGTCAGGTTACTAGGAGGGAGGCCAGGTAACATACAGTTACATCGGCAGTTGGTTAGAGGGCACTGCCACCTAGTGGTGAGAATGAGGAAAAACAGGCAGCAACGTTGAGCAGGTTACTTGCAACGTTCGCTGTGAAAGTGTCTGGGACTAAGGTGACTTGGGGGGAGAGAGTATGTCCGAGTGGTCCACGGTAGGCTGCTGAGTCTCTTACAAGGGAGGATAGACAGAAGTAAATGTAATATTAGGTAGGTAGTACAGGCACAGTAGATGGTTTAAGGCTACCTACATTCAGTATTAAACCTTAAGGGCAGTCTTCAGGAGTTCTATGAGTCAGTCTGGTAGGCAAACTCCAGGGAGTTTGCAGGAGGTATTCCTTGTTTGGTGGTAGGGAGGGGGCTTCTGAGGTGAGCTTCAGAGGTGAGGAACTGTAAAAAGAGAGGAGAGATAAACTAGGTTAGCTTCACAAATAGTTAAAACTGCATGTAAAGAGAGGAAGGAGTAAGGGGGAATATTCAGTAGGAAGGAATGGTATATAAGACTTTAGTAGAAATGAACAGGGCTCAAGGGACAGATGTAGAAGTGGTAGGTGTAGGAAGACAGAGAGTTCAAAGGGTAGACATAGAAGAAGGGGAAATGTATAGGAGAGTGGTAAGAGAAGAGAGGTAATAGGTAGTAAAGTTACAGCTATTAGAAAGAGCAGAAGAGAGTAGAAATAGTATGTAAGGTTGATAACTCAATCACTGTACAGAACCCAAGCATTACCATGGCATACCAGCCTGGTAAGGTGATGGGGAAAACTAAAACTAAGCTAGCCAACAATCAGAGTAAATGTAACAGGCAACAAATAGCACAATTGAGACAGTACAAGCAGATAATCAACCAGTAATAAAGGTAATGCAGAGCACATTAAATATACAGCGTAACAGGTACACAGTCTAGATTTATAACAGTGACTAGAGCACTACTTGAAGGAATCAAAAGCAGTTATCTGCGGAAGACTGTGTCCATTCTCCAACTGTTAGGCAGACAGAATACTAAGTCAAGCAGGCAGGTAAATATGATAGGAAAGGCAATTAAGGTAATGTAAATGAAAGCTGGATGTAAAGCCAACCAACCTGCCAAACATGAACTGAGAATTGCTACGCTTAATGTAGGTTCATTGACAGGATACAGCTTGGAAGTGGATGACATGATGATATGGAGGAGGCTGGACATCCTATGCATCAAGGAGAGGAGATGGAAGGGCAGTGCAGCAAAACCACTTGGCTTGGGATCCAGAGTCTACTACTCAGGTGAAGGGCAGGCTAGAAATGGTGTTGGAATTGTTGTGAGAGAGAGAGGCTTCAGAAGGCAGTAAGGGATATCATCAGAATTAATGACAGACTCATGGCAGTCAGACTCCAGTGTAATAATAATAATAATAATAATAATAATAATAATAATAATAATAATAATAATAATAATAATAATAATAATAATAATAATAATAATAATAATAATAATAATGCAGTATTCATAATCTCAGCCTATGCCCCACAGCAGGGTTGTGATAGTGAGGAAAAGAGTGCATTCTGACAGCAGTTGCAGGATCTACTAGATAAAGCAGGACAACATGAATTGGTGTTGATAATGGGTGACTTGAATGCACATATCGGGACAGACAGAACAGGATATGAGGACTGCCTAGGTCCACATGGGTGGGGCAACAGGAATAAAGAAGGAGAAGCCATTCTAGACTTCTGTCTTGCAAATGGCTTGATAGTAGCCAACACATGGTTCAGAAAGAGAGACAGACACAAGATCACATACAAGAGTAGTCAACATGCAACTCAGGTAGACTTCCTCCTAGGAAGGAAAAAGCACTGGGGCAGAATCCATGATTGCAAAGTCATCCCCAGTGAAACAGCTGGCCCACAGCATAAACCACTAGTTGCCACAATCAGCTGCAAGCAGTGATTAGAGAAAGCTCTAAGGTCAAGAGAGACCAGGCTGAAGACCTGGAAGTTGACTGGAGAGAAAGTACAACAGTTCAAGGAATTACTCAGGGCTCTAGCACCCAAAAAAGAGGAAGAAATAGGTGGAGTTGAAGAAGAATGTCAGTGCCTAAAAACATCATGTATTAGGACTACAGAAAAGATATGTGGCTGAGCCAGGTATGGAAATAAGGTACATAAGCAAAGCTGGTGGTGGAATGCAGAAGTAGTCCAGGACATCATCAAAAGAAAAAAGGAGCACAGGAAGAAGTGGGAGACAGAAAAGACTGACCAGGCTAGGAAGGACTACTGGTTGGCTAACAAAGAAGCTAAGAAAGAAATTGCAATAGCAAAGAATAGGGCATCAGAGGAACTGTACCAACTTCTGGAAAGTGACTCGGTAAGGGGAACAAAGAAACTATATCAGATTGCAAGGCAAGGCAAAGACAAAAAGATAAAGAAGATAGTCAGCCACCCTTCATAAGGGATGCCAGCAACAACTTACTCACCAGTCCACAGGACATCAAAGGCAGACGGAAGGAGTTTTTCCAGCAGCTTTGAAAGAAGAAAACCCCACAGAAGCTGTACTGCCCCAGAAACAGCCTACAATGAGAGAAGAGGATCCCACCCTCAAAGAAGTAAGAAAAGCACTAAGGAAGATGAAGTCAGGGAAAGCAGCAAGCTCAGATGAGGTCACAGCAAATATGATAAAGATGCTGGATGAGACAGGGGAGAAATGGCTCCTGAGGGTGCTAATAGCAATGTGGAGAGAAAGGCATATCCCAGACAACTGGAGAATAAGCATACTCGTGCCAGTGTACAAGAACAAAGGGGACATCCACAATTGTGGGCAGTACAGAGGCATCAAACTCCTATCACATTGCATGAAAGTTCTGGAGAGGGTGATTGATAAACAGATATGCAGAGTAGTAGAATGTAAAATGGGAGATGAGCAGTTTGGATTCAGATCAGGATGCAGCACAATTGACCCGATGTTTGCACTGAGGCAGATACTTGAGAAGAGGCTAGAGATGAGGAGGGAGTCCAACTGGGTATTCCTAGACTTGGAGAAAGTATATGACAAGGTCGCAAGAAAGCTGATCTGGGCAGTACTGCGGTGGTTTGACGTCCCAGAAACATTGGTAGAATTAGTGCAGGCTATGTACAAGGACCCAATGACTCAAGTACGAACAGTGTTCGGCCTCATAGAGGGGTTCCCAGTGGGTGTGGGTGTACATCAGGGTTCAGCTCTGAGCCCACTGATGTTCATACTGGTGATGGACTACATTAGCAAACAGGCTGGAGTGTCGGATCAACAAAGCTGCTGTATGCAGTCAATGTGGCAGTACAGGCAGACTCTGAGCTAGAACTTAAGCAAAGGATAGGAGAATGGAATGCAAATCTGAAGGCACATGGGATGAAACTAAGCACAGATAAGATGGTGGTAATGGCAGCAAATTAGGGAAACCAGATGAAGCTGACAATAAAGAGATAGAAGGGAAGATAATGGAACAGATAAACAGCTTCAAGTATCTGGGAGGAGAATGGTAGTCTGAATGAAGAGGTCAAAGCTAGAATCAGAGGGGCTGCAGCCAACTGGCATAGAGTATCAGGTGTAGTCTATGAAAGAAGAATGCCAAAGAAGCTGAAAAGTAAGGTGTACAAGACAGTGGTGCGACCAGTACTACTGTATGGTACAGAAACGTGGGCAGTAAAGGCAGAACAGTTGAAGAAGCTAGAGGTGATGGAAATGAAGTACCTGAAAAAGGTGATAGGATGCACACTGTGGGACAGATGAAGAAATGAGGACATAAGAGCAGAAGCCAAAGTAGCTCCAATTGCAGAAAAGATCAATGAGAACAGATTAAGGTAGTTTGGGCACATGTGTAGAAAAGCAGAAGACAATCTGGTGAGGAAGATATGGGACAGACAGGAAGAAAGTAAGAGGACATGAAGATGTCCAGCAGAGAGGTGGATGGATTGTGTGAAAGAAGATCTGTGACAGTCAGGCATGAGTGTTGAAGAAGGCAGGAGTGTGGCACTGAATCAAGAGAGCTGATGACAGTTAACACGATACCCTGACCCCATGTAGAAAAATGGGAAAAAGGGGGCTGATCATGATGATCTGCCACTGACTTACCAGGACATCACAGTGCTGTTCAAAACGTACCTCACATATTATGCAAAACTCTGCTCAGTCCAACACACACTGTACCCACCCTAGAAATGACTCAGTTAATAAGGATAGCACACAGCCAAGAGATCCCTCAGCCATGATATCAGTGAGGTGGTGGACTGTTTACACAGGTTCATCAGCTAATCAGCTGTAGAACACAAAATCTTGGACCAGAGTACAGGTAGGTCTGGACTGGAGTCCCACTCTTACTATTGATGGACATACTGGGCATGCTCCTACACTTAACTACTTTCAGCCCATGTCTGAACCCACATCTGACTACAAACCTGGGATAGACATATATCCCTTCTGCATACAGACAGCTATGTACACCTTAACTGTCTATCCCCACCCCCATCAGACATATTTACCTCATCTATCAATATGTACTCCATATAAGATTTATCTGGATCTGTTGAGTGTGATATACATACAGAAATATAGGTAATATATACAAATACATAATTTACAGAGGCAGAGATGGGGGAGATTGACAGAGAGAGACCATGAAAGGCATAGACTGATGTACTGCAGCAGCCATACATACACCAATTTTAACCAGTGGCATGTGCAAATACTATGGTGAGGCCCATTTTGTAATAGTAGATAGGAAGGAGTTGTAATCTCATATCAGTTGCCATGTGTGTGCGTGTTTCTGTATGTATTACACCTACAGCAGAATACACACACCCAACAGACCTATGTCTGTGTAATGGTCACCTATATTTTGGCCCTGTGACTACTGTCCTCCACAACAGTGGTCTCCCTGTCAGCAGCTACTGATGTTATCCACCCTAACAGCACTGGCAGACACACTCTACATGTGAAATTCATGTGGCACATGTGATAACTACATAGTGCTATAGTGTACACAGATAGGTAGCGGTTCAATTCCCAATAGTGCCAACTCAGTGTGTACACATGTGTATAAGTATGTTCCCTGTGGCTTTGTGTAGTTCCTGCCTATGTCTGCAATGCCAATACATTTTGAGGCCTGTTCCACCCTGTTAAGCCCCCATTGCCCTACTTTACAGGGCCTGCTGATGTCATCCACCTTAGAAGCACCATTGCACACTCTCCAGGCATATAAGCTCTGTGGTGCACGTGATAAGTACATAGTACTATAGTACAAACAGCTAGATAGATAGGGGTTCTAATCTCATTACTGCCAACTGTGGGTGTGTTATACCATCTTGAGGCCTGTTCCACCCTGCTGACTCCCCCCATTGCGTTACTTTACAGGGCCTGTTGATGTCATCCACCTTAGACACAACACTGGAAAGGCACATAAGCTCCATACATCACATATCTGTGGTGCACATGATAAGTACATAGCAATATAGTACATACAACTAGATAGATAGGGGTTCGTATTTCAATACTAAGTGTGTGTGTGTGAAATTCTGTGTTTTGATTATATCATTTTGAGGCCTGTTCCACCCTGTTGACCCCCATTGCATTAATTTACAGGGCCTGTTGATGTCATCCACCTTAGATGCACTGTTTGACACTCTGCAGACCATACCTCTCAACTGTATAGCGTTTTACAGAATGTCCATGTTTGCCTCATATATTTGGTCTGTGTCTCATAAAATTGTGGTTTCCTGGCAAATCATTGGCAAATTGTAAGAGTTGAAGTCAGAAAATAATGACAGACATCTGAGTGTCAGACTTCATACCCTTCATAACAGTAATGCTAATAAGAAACATGTCACTCTATCAGTTATCCAAGTTGAAAAGGACGATATGTAAACATTGTCCCTATTTTTGGGCCTGTATTCCCCCATTATTGAAGGCTCTGTCCACATTTATTGTTCTAAGAGGTTGAGAGGTATGCTTCAGGCATATAAGCTCAGTGGCGCAGGCAATAAGGACATACCACTGTAGTACATGCAACTAGATAGGTAGGGGTTCTAATCTCAATACTGGCAACTGTGTGAGTGTGTCTGTGTATGCATATCCCCTGTAGCAGCATGGCTGTCTTGCGTTTGTGTGTGTTCAATGCTTATACCATTTTGTGTGCCTGTGCCACCCTGTTAACTCCACCATCACCAACCTCTTCATGGCCTAAAGAGGTCATCCACCTTAGATGCAGAGTTACACAGTTTCAAACACAATAGCACTGTGGTGCATACAATACAAACGGTGGGCTATAGTGTATATAACTAGACAGATAGGTGTTGTAATTCCAAAACTGGCAACTCTCTGTGCATGTGTGTTGGAATGCATGTCCCCTTGCAGCAATGTGTGAGGCATGGTTATACCATTTTAAGGGCCTGTTAACCCCCCAGTGGCAATCCTTACAGCACCTGCAGATGTCATACACCTGAATAGTAGTGGCAGATACTGCAAAACTGTATAAACTCCGTGTTTCATGCGCTATGTATAGTGCGCTATCTTATGGAAAATCAGCCAGGTAGGGTTTCTACTATCAACAAGGGCAGTTCATGAGAGTGAGTGAGTGTGTGTGTGTGTGTGTGTGTGTATCCCCTTGCAGCAGTGTGCCTGTGTTAGGGCCACAAAAATACCTCTCAACCTCTTAGTGAAAGACATCTGCAGAAAGCCATACAGAAAAATGGGCAAAGCCCAAATATTAGGGTCAATCTTTAAATATTTCCCTGACAAACATAGAAAGTAGATAGCATAACAGGTTGTGCATTCACATGCATTTTCTGAAGGGTATGAAGTCAGACAGGAAATTATCTGTTATTTTTGTGTAACGTCAGTCTTTAATAATTTCACACTACTTTGCCAGAAAACCACAATGTTATGCTAAATGGAACAAAAATATGGTGCAATCATCAGGACTTTCTGCAGACATCTATAGAGGTGAGAGGTATGGCCACCACCTGTTCCATCAAGCAGGTTCCAGTCCATGTTTAGCCAGGTGTGAACTGCGACAACGATACAAACAATACAGAGGTCCCCAGAGTGTAGGGCAACAAACATTTCCTAAGGTTGTCTACTATTTGCATAAAGCAGTTATTTCACATCAGAAGCACCATAATGTTATGAGAATTAGCATAACCTATGGTAACGTGACACAAAGAAGCTGTCATATTGGCAAACCAAGGGAAGTTCTGTCTGTTGCACTTGTGGGTTATGGTATGTCCTGCCAACTGTCACAATACTACAAGATGTGTCCCACATTCCACATTTGATAAGGTGGCAACCCTACTCTGTGCTGCCTATGTGTCTGCAATATGTAGACATGTGTAGGCCCTGTGAGTAGCTGCCACCCCAATAACCCACATGTATCTAGGCATGAATGGTAACTGCCACCTTCCACATATATAGGTACTACCTAAAGCTGTGACAACTGTAAGTAGTATGCTGTCAGTGGCCCACAAACTGATGTTAACACACTGCAATGGGGTCATACAGTGGGTATAGAATGGTGCCCTGGTCCTGGCCTCCAGCTGAATGCAGAGAACAGTAACATCATGCCATATTGTGAGGACATGGACCCACTATTTCCCACATCAACGGCAACCCCATAAATAGACAAACTGCATTCACAGACCTGGCTACTTAGGTTAACACTGTTGCATTGAGCCAGCAAGTAGTGGCAGTGATCAGAAAAGGCTTGGACATGGTTCACCACATAGGTAAAGGGACTGCATCCAGACAAAAGGTGGACATTACCTCTGTATAGTACTCAGTCAGTACAACAATATATCATGTCCAGTCTGGTATGTACCTATGCAGACATCTGTACCAACTGGAAAGGCTATGTTAACACCCAGAAAGATTATCCATGGCCTTCAACACCTGTTCCATGCAGACAGCTTCAAATCAGTACTGCCCACTCCTTAACTGTCTATCCCCACCCCATCAGACATATTTACCCCATTTAGCCAAATATAGTACATATAACATTTATCTGGATCTGTTGAGTATGATATACATACAGAAATATGTGATATATACAAATATATAATTTACAGAGAGGCAGAGATGGGGGAGATTGACAGAGAGAGCGAGAGAGACAGAACAGAGAGAGACCCTGAAAGGCATATAGTGATGTAATGCAGCAGCCATACATACACCAGTTTTAACCAGTGGCATTTGCAAATACTATGGTGAGGCCCATTTTGTAATAGTAGATAGGAAGGGGTTGTAATCTCACATTGGTTGCCATGTGTGTTTGTGTTTTTGTATGTATTACACGTACAGCAGAATACACACACCCAACAGGCCTATGTCTGTGTAATGGCCACCTATATTTTGGCCCTGTAACTACTGTCCTCCACGACAGTGGTCTCCCTGTCAGCAGCTACTGATGTTATCCACCCTAACAGCACTGGCAGACACTCTCTACTTGTGAAATTCCTGTGGCACAAGTGCTAACTACATACTGCTATAGTGTAGACAGTTAGATAGGTAGCGGTTCAATTCCCAACAGTGCCAACTCAGTGTGTGAGGTGTGTATAAGTATGTTCCCTTGTGGCTTTGTGTATTTCCTGCCTATGTGTGTGCAATGCCAATACATTTTGAGGCCTATTCCACCCGGTTAACCCCCCCACTGCCCTACTTTACAGGGCCTGCTGATGTCATCCACCTTAGATGCACCATTGCACACTCTCCAGGCATATAAGCTCTGTGGTGCAAGTGATAAGTACATAGTACTATAGTACAAACAGCTAGATAGGTAGGGGTTCTAATGTCATTACTGCCAACTGTGGGTGTGTTATACCATTTTTGAGGCCTGTTCTACCCTGCTAACTCCTCCCATTGCATTACTTTACAGGGCCTGTTGATGTCATCTACCTTAGACACAACACTGGACACTCTATAGGCATATACGCTCTGTGGCACACACAATAAGGGAATAGCACTATAGTACATACAACTAGATAGGGGTTATTTCAATACTAACAAGTGTGTGCATGTGTGTGTGTGTGCGTGTGTGTGTGATTCTGTGTTTTGGTTATACCATTTTGAGGCCTGTTCCACCCTGCTGATTCCTCCCATTGCATTACTTTACAGGTTCTGTTGATGCCATCCACCTTAGATGCACAGTTTGACACTCTGCAGGCCATACCTCTCAACTGTATAGAGTTTTACAGAATGTCCATGTTTGCCTTATATATTTGGTCTGTGTCTCATAAAATTGTGGTTTCCTGGCAAATCATTGGCAAATTGTCAGAGTTGAAGTCAGAAAATAATGACAGACATCAGAGTGTCAGACTTCATACCCTTCATAACAGTAATGCTAATAAGAAACATGTCACTCTATCAGTTATCTAAGTTTAAAAGGGTGATATGTAAAAACTATCCCTATTTTTGGGCCTATATCCCCCCCATTATTGAAGGCTCTGTCCACATTTATTGTTCTAAGAGGTTGAGAGGTATTCCCCAGGCATATAAGCTCATTGGTGCAGGCAATAAGGACATACCACTGTAGTACATACAACTAGATAGGTAGTGGTTCTAATCTCAATACTGGCAACTGTGTGAGTGTATGTGTCTGTGTATGCATATCACCCATAGCAGCATGGCTGTCATGTGTGTGTGTGTGTGTGTGTGTGTGTGTGTGTGTGTGTGTGTGTGTGTGTGTGTGTGTGTGTGTATGTGTGTGTGTGTATGTATTGTGTGTGTGAGCAATGCTTATACCATTTTGTGTGCCTGTGCCACCCTGTTAACTCCACCATCACCAACCTCTTCATGGCCTACAGAGCTCATCCACCTTAGATGCAGAGTTACACAGTTTCAAACACAATAGCACTGTGGTGCATGCAATACATGCGGTGGGCTATAGTGTATATAACTAGATAGATAGGTTTTGTAATTACAAAACTGACAACTCTCTGTGTATGTGTCTTGAAATGCATGTCCCCTTGCAATGTGTGAGACATGGTTATACCATTTTAAGGGCCTGTTAATCCCCCAGTGGCAATCCTTACAGCATCTGCAGATGTCATACACCTGAACAGTAGTTGCAGACACTGCAAAACTGTATAAGCTCCATGGTTCATGTGCTATGTATATTGAGCTATCTTATTTAAAACCAGCCAGGTAGGGGTTCTACTATCAACAGGGGCAGTTCATGAGTGTGTGTGTGTGTGTGTATGTGTGTATATATATCCCCTTGCAGCAATTTGCCTGTGTTAGGGCCACAAACATACCTCTCGACCTCTTAGAGAAAGACATCTGGAGAAAGCCATACAGAAAAATGGGCAAAGCCCAACTATTAGGGTCAATCTTTAAATATTTCCCTGACAAACATAGAAAGTATATAGCAAAACAGGTTGTGCATTCACATGCATTTTCTGAAGGGTATGAAGTCAGACAGGAAATTATCTGTTATTTTTGTGTAACATCAGTCTTTAATGATTTCACACTACTTTGCCAGAAAACCACAATGTTATGCCAAACGGAACAAAAATATGTGGCAAACATCAGGACTTTCTGCAGAAATCTATAGAGCTGAGAGGTATGGCCACCACCTGTCCCATCATGCAGGTTCAGTCCATGTTTAGCCAGGTGTGACCTGTGACAACGATACAAACACTACAGAGATCCCCAGAGTGTAGGACAATAAACATTTCCTAAGGTTGTCTACTACTTGCATAAAGCAGTTATTTCATATCAGAAGCACCTTAATGTTATGAGAATTAGAATAACGTATGACACAAAGAAGCTGTCATATTGGCAAACCAAGGGAAGCCCTGTCTGTTGCACTTGCCGTGGGTTATGGTATGTCCTGCCAACTGTCACGATACTACAAGTTGTGTACCACATTCCACAGTTGATAAGGTGGCAACCATACTCTGTGCCTATGTGTGTGCAATATGTAGACATGTGTAGGCCCTGCGAGTAGCTACCGCCTCCAATGACCCACATGTATCTAGGCATGAATGGTAACTGCCACCTCCCACATATGTATGTACTACCTAAAGCTGTGACAACTGTAAGTAGTATGCTGTCTGTCATTGGCCCACAAACTGATGTTAACACACTGCAATGGGGTCATACAGTGGGTATAGAATGGTGCCCAGGTCCTGGCCTCCAGCTGAATGCAGAAAACAGTACCATCATACCATATTGTGAGGACATGGACCCACTATTTCCCATATCATCGGCAACCCCATAAACAAACAGCGTTGACAGACCTGGCTACTTAGGTTGATACCACTGTTGCATTCAGCCAGCAAGTAGTGGCAGTGATCAGAAAAGGCTTGGACATGGTTCACCACATAGGTAAAGGGATTGCATCCAAACAAAAGGTGGACATTACCTCTGTATAGTCCTCAGTCAGTACAATATATCATCATGTCCGGTCTGTTATGTACCTATGCAGACATCTGCACCAACTGGAAAGGCTATGTTAACAACCACAAAGTTTATCCATGGCCTTCAACACCTGTTCCATGCAGACAGCCTCGAATCAGTACTGCCTCACTCAGTATCAGACAGGTTGTCCACAGGTGGACTGCGGCATGCCTACATGGCAATGTTGTGCTCAGCCCTTAAACAGCTGCCCCATATATATGAGTATAACTCTGTGCACATTACTGGCATGACAGGCCTGAATAACATATGAGACAGCAAAAAACCTTCTGGAGAGACAGATTTGTCTCCTAGAGGCTGCCCTGTCTCAGGAATGCACTCCCCAAACATGTCAAACACAGTGCCATGCAGACACTTGTCAACTGTATCAAGGTTGAGTGGATTGGGAAAGAAAAACATTTGTCCCAGGGGTCCAACCTGTGTTCAGCAATGCCAGGGGCAATAGATGCTGAATGATGATTCTGTTGGGGATAAAGTAATGGCTAGGCTTGTAAGGGATCCAGGGCCAGTACTCTAGTAACCTCCTCTGTACCTATGACCCTGTGATCCTACAGAACTACTAGGTGACATGTATGAAGAGTAGCATGCTGTGTCAAGGGGTATACATGCAAGGTTACGCTGTCTGCCCCATTGTCCTTCACACAGTTTTCCACACATAAGCACCTATGTAAACATGCACATATACAGCCGTACCTTGGTGATGAAATGGTCTCTGCATTGCCACTCCGCCATCCTGAGCTTCTGTAATGGCAGCAGCTTACCATGACTTAGACACACAGACACCTGGAACAGAAACAGAATAAGGTGTGTGAGACAACAGTCAGTCAGCAGTACTAATAGCAGTAAAGCATCATGGCAGAAAGTTACATACAGGTTGATGTGTATGCATGACAATTGCCAGCAGACAGCACCTTACATGGCATTAGACTACCACAATACAAACTGCCATTAACTGTACTATATTCACCCTGTGCATCTGGCACATATTAGCATGTCTCTGCATTGATGGTATGGATAGCAGGGATGTGGCACAGGTATCATCACATGCACAGGGTGTGGTGTGGGTTGCCAATGGCCTAGGCTGTGTCATACAAATGACATTGTGTGTGTGCGTGTGTGTCTGGAGGGGTGCTGGTCATCTGGGCCATGGAGAGGAGCTGTGTGCATCTGTCAGTGACCTGCATGTGACATTGATGTGCGAGTGTGTACATGCACACAGTCAAGTTATCTGCTAGTGCTACACAAGGGTATGTTGGACAGCCATGGACTGGACATGGAAGAATGTACAGTACACCGTCTCTGGCCAAGAACACGGGAACTGGTTCTACCAGGAGTGGCACTGGCACCACCATGCCAAGGCCAGATGAGGTACTAATTCCTGATGGTGACTGGTGTATGCTGGGTCTGTGTCCCTCATTGGACTGCCCAGGACCATGTGCCCATGGCCTACCATGTTGTGATGTGGACAGCACCCTCCCTTCGTTAGTGCTGATGTTACTGCCACTAAGGGAGTGTGACTGCTCATGGCCATGTGGGCTCTCAGCTGATGTTGTCGCTGACCTACATCCATGTGTCCAACGCCCTACTCCCACCACATGTTCAAGCACAGACATTGCACGGTTAAGGACTGACAATGTCTCATCTCACCGTCTATCCACTACATCAGCAAAATGACGTAAGACATCACCAATCCCATGAAGGGAGTCATGCATGCCAAGCAGTATGGCATCCATGACCCTGAGCATCCATCTGGTGTACCATTTGCAATGTGCCTGTGCCTCCATGATGGACTGAAACATGCATCAGGTGACACGTGCTGTGACACCTCTGACAGGGGCTGGATGAGCAGCAGTCCTTCAAGCACCCCTGTCAATCTAACTGCGTGGGACCTTGCCAGCTCTCTGGCTATGGCTAGTGTCTACAATGATAGATGCCATATTTGCCACACTCTCCTGTTCAATGCTACCACCCTCTGACTGCCCAATATCTATGGGTGCTGGGGACTGGGTATGTGTGCGCATACCGACCATGTGTGGGGACATTGGGGGTGGAAGTGTGATGTCAACCAATGGGATAGATTCAGCCCCCAACAACCCCACCTGTGCCTCACAATGGCCACCATCTGATGAGTCTAATGAGACACTGATATTAGGTTGTGGGGGGCCACACTCCAACCCCCACAGTCACCTGTGAGGGGAAGACAACATGACAACATTAATTCCTGCACTATAATGTCTGCTGATCCACACACACACACACACACACACACACACACACACACACACATACACACGGAAGGTGCCACAAAGGCATTATACAGACCACACTTTCTGAGTGATATCATGCACAACACACAATCAGACCACAACAGACACACTCTTGACAGGCCCTCAACAGCATACAGTGCAGCTACATCCAGTTAATGTTGCTAGTACTATACACCTGTGAGATACTTGAGAAATCAGAATATGTGATAGACCATCACCTAGAACACAGTGCACCCGTTTACACAATAGTAACGCACACCTGTATAGCAGACTGGCTACACCTATACAAAACTATGTGCTAATATGTTACAGCTCCTGCAAATATACTACTGTGATTATCAATGTGATGCACTGCAGTGAACCCCACCACACGTGAACATGCACGTATTGCAATATGGCTAAGCTTAACAGTCATGTCCATGGCAAACTGCAGCCCTTAACATGCCTAGGGTATAGGTGAGCCAGAACACGACAGTTCTACACTCACCGGCTACAGGTTGATAGTCCCCAGCCACACCAGAGGTACTTATGGATTTGCGGGGAGAGGTATTGTCAGCACACACACATGCACATTGCTTTGGTCAGGATAATATGTGCATTTATCAATATGTACAGTACAAGCTGTGATACTACCCAAATTGCTGACATTCACAATATGTGTGCATTACAAAACCCCAACCACAAATACAGAGTGACCTAACATACATGTACAGGTATGCAGAGGCTGCCACTATGAATGCTACAATATTAATCTGATGACCACTGGAGGCTTTCCTGGATGCTCCTTGGCTGTGGAATCTGTGCCACCCACCTCCATGACATATGTACTGATGGTTCCCTGTGAGCTGGTGACTGAACCCAGGTTTCCCCAGAACTCCTCTGTGGCTGAGAGTGGTGGTTGGGTAGCAGGCCCTCCCCCAGTGCCAGTACTGTCCCTGGCCACAGCTGCAGTCCTTTGCCGTGTATGATGTATGATCTCGATAGCACGGTGACAGACCTGTTCATAGCTCCTATCCCGATGGCCCACATCATTCACGGGTTCTACCAGGTCTGCCCACAATGCAGTGCACTGTTGGTTATGGTGAGTCCTTGATAATATCACCCGGTGATGGAGTCTAAGAGCATCAATAATTGTAGCGGCCTCAGCTTCTGAGAAGGGTGGATTTCAATGTCTAAAATCCCACCTGAAAGATATGAACAGAGGAACACATCATCAGACTGCATACATTGCTCACCATTATGTACGCACCCTGCACTTCCACATTTGCCATCACTATCCACCACTACCTGCCACATCATACTTCACCATCTATCACCACAGTATGTATGTGGCTATCTGCAACATAGTGACAATACATCATGCATTGCCCTCCTGATCCTAATGGTTCATGCTACTTGTTGTATGTGCTATGAGGTGTTCAAATGCATTTACCTGTTGCACCTATTACTGCTTGTTAATAGCCTGTCTAAATGGTATGCTGTAGTGTCAGCCTCCTACTCTTATACTATGCACCTGGGCTCTAGGCCCACCCCTCAGGTCTCCCTGGCCTTCCTCCCTCAGATTCTGGACTATACAGCTGGACAATGTCCAAGAGTTTCCCCCTGCAAGTGTGGTTGATATGGGTGTCCTGGCACAGTGTAGTACCTGCATCATGTACATGGATGGACAACCATCTACAAACACAACCAAGGAACACATTGTGCAAGATATTCAATGACGGCAGGAACCTGCAGTCCATGCTTTCTCCCTGTCAAAGTCACATATCTGTCCCCAAACAGGTTAACACATTCAGTACACCTCACACAACACCCACACTTACACAACAGACACACACATATATATATGAAGTGGACCTCAACATACACAAAGGATCCCTCCAAGGCAAAGCCACACATGAATGCCACAGCTGTACAAGCCATGTAGCATACATGGCCACACACCTGTGCCCCACAAAAATGCAGGCATCAGCACTTGTCGCATGTTACACATAGAAGACTCCATTGTGAGACACAGTGATGTGCCTCTCACCTGGCTGTATATGTGGATGGACACACTTACTTGTGTGTCAGATGACAGACTCAGCCCTATCGCATATGCACTGCTGTCTCTCACCAACAGGTACTGTTCATGACTCTGTCACAGTCCATGTTGGCATGCCTGACCTCAGATGTACGTCCCTACACTATATGCAGTAAGCCATGACTGAGCACACTGATTATACGTCCCAGGCAGGTATGTCCTTAAACTTATGCAATAGTCTTCTGTCACCCTGACTGATGCTGCAATACATTCAGGACATGATTGACCTTAACATGTAGCCATTTATCCTGTGATATTCTAGAGGGCTCCAGTACTTGTGAGCCTGGGGTGCTATGGTCAACAGACACAATGGTCTGCAGATGGCCTCCAGCTGTCTCAACTGGCCTTCAGGCATCTGGCAAAGGTTCTTACCACCCTCATAGTACCTTTATTATGAAAAGTGGTGAGGTTATCACTACTAACATACAACTGTCAGCACAGCACACATTGAAGGCCATGCTGCTAAACCCTAGATGGCTACACATGACTCTGCCCTCATTGCAAGCATTCTTAGCTTTTGGAAATGCTAACATCTGTGCAGTCACACACACATGGTTCAGAGCTGCAGAGAGCCTTACCCGGTCTATCATCCTATCATACAGTCATACCCCAAAGTGTGGTTGGAAATGGCATGGGACACATGATTGCAGTAGATATGAGACACATACACACCTCCACACAGTACAGACAGTAAGATGTGCAGGGGACACTGCAGGGCCAGTTCACCATTGCCAACACACCTATTCAAATCATAGCTAGCTAATGGCCAACACATGTGACCAGGAAGGCCATCCTGCCGATATGGACTTCAACAACTGTATTCTGATTTGGGTCTGTACCCTGAACATGGGTCACTTGAATGACCCAAACATACAATGGAAGATGTACCCATGCCAGCACACACATGGCCATAGAGCCATCAACACTGGAATTACAAACACCTTGGTGCAGCTAGGGGCCATCCCCACATGAGGTGATGGTGTGTTGCAGTTGATATTACACAGCATAGGTTACCACTGCAGCATCCCTACACTGTCATCCTCTGTGGCAAAGCAACAATCATGCGGTCACATTTGCAGTCACCATCTCCAACAATACCCATCTAGCTAGGGTCAGACATACATACACCTCCAATGTGGAATACAGCCTCCTGGGGGGTGGTATACACAGCTTCTCAGCCCCAAACCCCTCTGTAAGGACTTTCACCAATATCCACACGTACACACATGTGCTAGATGTGCATTTGTATAGATGCATGCAGTCAGGTATACCCAGCAGGACTACATCATCCTCTGCAAGGATACATACACCTGTCTGGTGGACATATACAATACATAAAGTGTCTATAACAGGGATGACATATCACAGTCAGAGACAAACTAGAAGCAGGTGCCCATTTACAATCAATATCACATTAGTGTGAATAAGCGAATGGGATCACTCCTGGGAACCTGCACAGCAAACCCAGAGCTTACATTGTCGATATACACTACAGACAATCATCTACTGTTCTTCACATATCTCTGCAACAAAACAGAAAGCACCTGCATCTGCTCACTTGTTGTAGTCAGGGGCACCAGCTATACCAGTGATGAAGGTATAGCATACTTGATGCCTGACAGAGTCCGTGTAAGCTTCACCCCCTATCCCCACCATCAGTACAGCAGGATGTCCACAGTACCTACCTCCTTCTCCTATATGTAGAGAACAGGTCACCACTGCCATGTGAAAGTCATAGTATACATCCACCATGGGAGACTATCACATCACAGAATGCATCCTACATGACTCCAAGCATAACCTTGCAACAACATAAGCCACTGTATCCAAAGAAGGCCTGACTACCGCCTTTTTGCCAGCATTGGGAAGGCCAACCACTATCTTCCCTTTACACTAAGGGTGCATCCACCAATCTATCACATTATACACCCATCAGCCTAACTCAGCTGTTCTGTAAGGCCATAGCACAGTTTATAGTGCAGTTCATTAACAAGGACATTGGTGACATCCACACACTCCATCACACACATTTAGGGTTTGTCACAGAAGGGATCACATCTGTTACACTCGGTTGACCTCTTTGACATGCCCAAAGCCATGGACAGGAGGTGACAGTGCACATGGCCTAACTTGACCTGTAAAAAGTCTGACAGTATACCCCACCTGGCCATAATAGATATACGCTCCCAAGTGTGTACCACACCATATGTTACCATAGAAATAGCACAGTGGCTGGCTGACATGACACAAGTAAAACACATAGGGGAATTCACACCAAGCGGTTGACCCATAACTAGTTATGTAAGTTGTTGTACTGTGTATGGGCCTCTGTTATGTGTGATGTACACATCTGTGGTGCAGGGCACAGCTATTGGCCTATGGCCAACCATGTCTGCTGATGACTGCATGCTAGGGCTGTCACTGGATTCCCTAGTAATGCAGACATCTGCCTAGGAGGGTGTCATGCAGATACATGACTGGTGCCAGAAACATGACCTCAGTCCGCATACCAGGATATGCAGTGTCAACCCGTTTGGGGAGAATGACATCCCCACATATTATCACAGTACCAACAAAAACCTAGGCATGCAATCAGTTGTGTGTGATGTGTACACACAGGTCGATGGCAACATGACATTTCATCAGCATGTTGCTTCAGTTCTATGGTGAACCTTCTACATGGCCCACCTCATACCTACGTGTATGTCATCCAGGGACATGGTGTCCTAACATCCCTGTATTCCTCACAATAAGGCCTATTATTATGTAAAATCCCCTGTTCATCAGTCACCTCACACAGCACATGCAGCAGCTGGGGACATCACAGAGGTTCCCCACCAGGGAGTACCAGGGCCTCAAACATCTACTATACACAGATAGGCTACGAGTCCAACCCTCTACCTGGTTTCATACATACTCCTCAGAGGTGACCTCTGTCTGGCATGCAAGGCAATCACTGACTCCACACTGTTGGGACTGCTGCACAAGTGCAACTCAAGCTCCACTCTATTAACACACAAATGCCCCAAACCCAGTGGTGTGATTTCAACTGGTCTTCCTGGCAGCTCAGATATGTGTTCCACACACTCACCCTGCTGTGGAATGGTCACCCTGTCCACATTAGGCAGGGTAGCTATTTACACCTTTGCAGGCAGAACCTGGATAACTGGATGGCTAACTGCACATCCACCCTTAGGATACCACCTGTGTCCCTGTTGGACTGCGGCATCAGGTGCTGCCTTGCATATACATGGGCTAACATGTGGGCTAGGCCTATGGGGGCTCAAGGCCCATAGCCTAGTACCTTCATATGGTCCTAGGTATATCAGTTATGGCCTGTGTGCTGTGACAGACTGTATAGTTATGTATCCACACTCATCATTACCATCGACTGTGGTGTGTCCCCAATGGGAAACATTAGAGTACCATGTCATACAGCCATCTGACAAATAAGTGAGTGGTACTACAAGTGCATGTGGACATTCCAGCAACATCTGTGCTACACAATAACTGAGAGCAGTGCATATGTGGTGTAGGATTTCCTCCTCATAGGTGTCCAACATCTGCAATATTGAGATGTTTGAAGAATGTGTACATGTGGCTGATATATGTGAACCCCATGCCAGATAAATGTGGCTGTCTGAAAACCAGTTGGACAATATGTAATGGGTGTCCCCAGAGTGTGGGGAATGTGTCTGTGACATGCCAGACCCCTCAGAACACTTTGATGGTACATTAATATATGGTATTGTATTAATTCGCTGACATTGTATGGTCAATATGTACACACTGTTGCTGAGGCGGAGCCTGTGTCCCCCCATACTACTGCCTATAACCTGCTGTTCTGCTGCAGGGGGTCAGCAGGTATGCTAGCCATGGCTGTCAGGCAATGAGATGCAGGTGTGGAGTACACAGTGAGCGATCCAGAGTATGGTCAGGAACAGACACACCTGGACAATGTTTAAACTAACATGACATTCACAGAGCAAGAGGGGCTCATGACACTACATGATGTGATATGCCAGCTGTAGCCACCAGCAGTTACTGTCACTACTGTACAACTCAATCCAGTAGCACTTCTACGTGGGCTGACCATTGTTGGAGGGACTCAGGGGCCAGAGCTGCAATGTCACTGACAGAGGCAAAAGGCAAGACTGTAAGTGCTGGACAGCAGACTAACAGCAACATGTCATTCCAAGATATGTTGTTGAGACCTTCTGTTAACATCCCCATTGCCCATGACTGCATCCCCCTATCTGTATTCCTTTACATGGTTAACTGTATGATATACCTGCTGTGAGCAGAAATCCAGTGTTATTTTTCCTTGGAAATCGCAGTCTGTCTTCATGAAGAAAGTTACAGACCTCTTTACCATAGGCAGCAACTTGCCTTTTGTAGGTAATGCTCAAACAGATGATTGCCTGTGCACCAATCTGTGACTCACACTTGCTAAAACATGCAGAACAGCTGGGTTGCATTGTCATTAGCCAATGGCATGGGAACACAGTCCTATAATTAAAGCCTTTATGTAGGCCTTGGCCCTTTTCCTGGCCTGTGAGGAGAACATTATCAAGGTGTGCTATCTACAGCATCACAGAGGGTATGTAGAAATACTGTTCACTGTTTGGATTGATGTGTTATGTCCACAGTTTTGCATGCTATATTTGGTCATTGTTAACAGAATTTGATTCTGGGGCAGGTTACTGTTTAACAAAGGGTGTTGGGCTCAATAAGGAGAGTACATAGGAGTGAATGTCATACATCATTTTTATCTGAATGTGCATGCTGCTGCAGTTGATGCTGGTTTATCAGCTGTGTATGTTTGTAGGGGAAGACTGTGATACATGTCCCTGTCACCTGAACATTTCCCCCCAACCCTTTATGTACGGGTGTTGTGTGGATGCCCTGTTCTAGGTGTTTGGGAGGTATGGTAGGGTTGTAGCAGGTATCTGAACATACTGCTGCATGTGTAGCAGGCCACAGCTACTGCATTCTGGCCAGGAGCCATACTGGGGATTGTAAAGACATTGGGGGACAGCAAGCTGTATATGTCAGTGAGGGAGCAGTGTCAGCTCGTGTCACAGCATGGCCAGGGTGAGGGTACCCATAACAGTCCAGGTGAGGCATGTGACTCTGGTACATATAAGTAGTAGTACCATCCAGAGAGTGATAAGAGTATATTTAGGACATGTATTCATATTTGTGACATGTGTCCCACCCTCCAGGCCTCTGACGTGCTACTGTGTGTGGCAATTACTGTGATAGCAGCAACCAGTTCTGCTTGACATTGCAGGGTTCAGCTATTTCTAGGATGTATTGCCAAGCATGTATTTGTCATGCAACAGACTAGACTGTGGGCCTGAACTGTGGGTGTCCAGATGTCAGATATGCTAGGAATGTAACAGACAGAGCTACTGAGTCATTATTATGGGAGGTGTAGTTGCAAGACATATGTGCAGGCATACAGTGTGTTACACAGGATTGGCATAAACATATGTGTTTGGATGGCTATGACATGTGACACTGACCTGTCTGTCATGCTTTTATAAAATCAATCTGCATTGCCTTGCCAGTATTTCAGCACACAGAATACCTTTGATGATAACCATGCCATAAGTCGGTGACACAACTGTGGACATTCTGCAACAGTCTGTGCAGTTGTCAGCTGTACTTGATATCGTTGGCCTCCCATCAATCCATCAATATGTCTTTGGCTGTGTACTGGTTTGGTGTCTGCATCACAGGCCCAACTACGCTATCATGTATCACATTATGTGTAGAAGTAGTGTCAGTGGTAATCAGGATATTTTTGTAAAAACACCAGACTTGAAATGGCCTACTGGTGTATTGCACTGAACTGTAGTTCAGAGGGTCCTGGGGCCAATACTTGGCAGGGGTGTCTTTTTCACTAATGTTACATCACTGTACTAAATGATATATTTACAAAAGCAGCAATAATTCCCCAGAGTTGAGTTGGCCTAGTGGTGTGTTGCTCTGATTGTAGTTCAGAGGGTCCTGGGTTCAATACTTGGCAGGGGTTTCTTTTTTTCCTAATGTTACATCACTGTACTGCATAATATATTTACAAAAGCAGCAGGAATTCCCCAGAGCTGAATTGGCCTAGTGGTGTGTTGTTTTGACTGTAGTTCAGCGGGTCCTGGGTTCGAGATTTGTCAGAGCTGCTTATCTGGTTGCTGAACAGTACAGTGTCCAAATCAGATACGGTGATTAAAGCAGTTTTGTGTGGGTTTGCATGACACAATGCAATGCCAGGCAGAAGCAGGGCTTCAACCTGTGCTATTTCCCAAAAAAAAAAAAAGAAAGAAGGGGTGATAGGAAAGTGATGAAATGGGGGTAAGCAGGTGGAAAAACAATATGAAAGGCAGCTAGGGATATGCAGGATGGGTGTAGGAAAGGACCATAGCTCTCTATTTCTTGTGCAGCAACAGCTGTGCATGATGTGGACAATTTGGAGCCTCACACACCACAGGGAGGGGTGTGGGTGACATAACTTTGTTGATTAATTGATGGGATAATTGATTCATGGCAATATGCGTGGGTGCAAAATGGAGAGCTATGTATGGGACAATTTTTTTTTTTTTTTGAGACAGATGCCCCCCCCCTTTTTTTAAGGTGAGAGTGGGATATTGGGGAAGGGTTGTAGGTACATTTGGGGAGGTAAGTTAGGTAGGAAAGGTTTCTTTTGCAGACAGACAAGACAGTGGACAGGGGTGGTATATGACACATGAGGGGGGTAAGCACCTTAGATGGGGAGGGTGGTTGGGAATCGGAGAACCAAGTGCCCCCAGATGGCAACAGTGGAACTGAGATCCCCACCCATGGGCAGACACCACTGCCCCTTCACAGCCCCGAAGGTGGCTGTGCTGGGGGCTGAGCGCCGGGGCCAGTCTGCCCCTCAAGGTGAACCAGGATGCCCTCGGTCTGGCGCAGTCCATCATTCAAGTCACATTGGATGACCCTGCGCACCATACCCGAAACCTGATTCCGGGTGACGGTCTCCTCTCTGAGCCCGCACCCAGTGGGGGCGACAGACGCCATCCCTTGAGGTGGTTCCACCAGAGGGTGGTGCAGGACCAGCAGAAGAAGCAGCTCCAAGGTGGGTCCCAGATGTGCTGGGAACCAGTGCCATGGCCAGATGAGGTGGGATAGGTGGATCAGCTGGAACCGGCCTACCTAATTGTGCTATGGTGTTGAGGTTTATCAAGGTGTATTGGTTAGTCATGAACAAAGCATTTCAACATAAGTTATAACAGCATGCATGGGTGTTCCAATTAACCCAGAACAATAGAATTGAATAGCATATGGAACACAGACATAAATGGAATAACAGTCATTATTGCAACAGCATGACAGTAACAGTAATGGTAAAAGGCCAACAATGGTGGAATTTCAACAAGGTATGTTAGTATGCATCCACTGAAATATATAACCAACAGTACAACACAAGGCCCAACATTAGGTTTTGAAAACAACATATGTGGAAATGAAAACATACTGTAGTATAAGAATAATAATTTATGATGCAAATAAGGGGTGGGGAGAGAAAAAAACATTTCATTAACAACTGTATAGGTTATATTTTTTACAACAGTACTAATGAATACTCTACATATCTTCCCTTACTTTACATCTACATGTGCCCTATAGCTTCTCTAGCATGTAGATACCTCTCAAGCTGTCGACATGGCATGGTATGGGCCAAGCTGTAAGAACTATAGGTACATAATTACAGGAGACTCGTACATGTCAGGGTAACATATATGACTAACAAGGTGTACCCTGCACTGATGTTGTGTAAGTATGCTACTGGCATACTTCAACTGGATTTATATCTGTGTCCAACGTTAATGGCAACAGTGATCACTAGCCATGACTGCATGATGCTTCAGAGACATGAATCATGCACTGTACATGGAGTATATACCTATCCTGCTCTCATTTGTAGGCATAGTAGACATTAGCATACCCTTCATACAGTTACTACCGACATTTCTTTACCTGTAAGTCCTGTGTGGGGAATATCTGTTAACAGTATGTGACTGTTTCTATAAATATAGTCAGTAATACTTGTCTGTTACTATAAATACATCTTACTACTGGTCCCTGGATTAAAACCCTGGTCTATGTGTGGAAAAAATAACAACATATATATTGCTTATCACACTGAGCTACTGGACCACTGCTGTGTGTTGGTTGACTGATATGTGCCTAGAGCTTATCTGCTGACAAAGTCTGACTTGGTAATATCAGTAGACTGTCACAGGAGACTGCAGTGACAGATGAACATACATGCATGAGTTTCATGCATGACAGAGATAGTAGGTGAAGTGTGTTTTAACAGTTGGAATGCAGGTGTACACAATTAACCTCTAGTGGATGGGAATATGTGTGATCTGTACAGACCATATCATGGTGCTGGGATGCCTACCTGACCCATATACATTTGCAGATGATATATTTGCAGTCTACAGCTACTACTGTGTCATACTTGCCTGCATCATCATACCTACATTCAGGAATGCATATAGCTGAAATACAAAGGTTAACACAAGACAATCTTGAGGAAAAACACTATAATACCTTACACATTACTACTCAAGGTTCACGTGTTAGTGCATAGCATATATCAAGTTGTATTCCATCTTGTAGTACAGCTTCACATCTACACTTTAGCATAACAGTTCTTTAGCAGCCAAACTTCAGTCATTTCATGATGTTATACCCATATTTGCTTTGCAACACCTGTAAAATTAGATTTTTTCAACAACAGACCAGAATACAGACAACTGGCAGAATAAATCTTTATTGAGAGTAACATGACACAGTCATTGGTATACATTTGACAAACTTTATTGTACTCCAGTTTAAAAAATGCATGCATTAAAGGTGTGCTATTACAGAACCTATGCAATACTAAAACTTTATTTCCTTAACAATTCTGACTGCAGTTGTACTGTATTTCCTGTAGATCTTGAATGGATGTCAGTTATTCCCTTCACATTTAGAATGCCAGTGTACTTTATTATCATTAGTTTTAATACCATATACACGTCATTCCTACACATTATTAATGTTATTGCAGTACAGTCAGAACAGAATATACCTACTGGTAGTTACTGCTGTACTCTTTTTTTATTTATATTGCTATATATTGTAAGATATAGCTGTGCTCACTACACTCTCGGTGCATCCTCACTAGGCACCCGGTTTGGGCCTGCAAATTGTTAGCCCTCTCCTCTGCAGTTGTGGGAATTGAAACACACCATTATGCATACCTATCAGTTATTCATGCTAGAATTTGGTAAAGCAATGGTTCCTATACTTAAAAACTTCTGGGGCATTCTGGTCCCAAGCATTTGGCTCCATTGGGCCAAGAGGGTCCCCTCCTCCGCTTCAGGTCATCATATTGATGACACACCTACTCAAAAGTGTTGGGGATTCCAGTAGCATTGGTGAGGTCATGTGCCAGATGGTCCCAGGCCTCAGAATTGTATTCAGCAGCATTCTGTCCTCATGGTCTTTAACAAGGAGCCTAACCATGACCCTGGACTCCAACATGCCCCAGCACTGCACCTGAAAGTGCGGTCCCTCTCTGACTCCAGCCATAGCTCCTGCAGTGATAAAAAGTACAGTTGTGTACACTTACCATAAATGTAGATGTTTGAGTGTATTCACTGTTGTAGTCATTACATTTGGGTAATCTGCTGGCAGGTTCCCTCAGTCGGCCTGAATTCCAAAGTCTTGTGTCCTGGGTCGGTTGCTGTCTTCTCTTCAATGACGTCAGGTCGTCAGGAGTATAAAACATGCAGCCGACGCCATTTTCTTTAGTTTTTCTTGCCCCCGATGTCAGCTGCTCCCAAAAAGGTAGCAAAATTATATATATATATATATATATATATATATATATATATATATATATATGTATATATATATATATATACATGCAACAATATAAACTTTGCCTTCATCTACAAGCAAATACACCACATAGGCTGTAGAAGATAGAGAAGGAAAGATAAACTTCAGAAAGACAGGGGGATGGTGGGAGGGTAACTTGGACTACAACAGTGAATACACTCGAACATCTACATTTATGGTAAGTGTACACAACTGTACTATGTTCTTCGTGTTTCACTGTTGCAGTCATTACATTTGGGTAGATTCCCAAAGCTATGGTTGGGAGGCTGGAGCTAAACAGCATTAGGAGCGGCTATGAGGCCCTGCAGAACTGCAGTGGTAAAGCCTGCCCTGGATTTAGAGTAGAGTGGCAGATGGTAATGCTTAGTAAAGGTGTGCACTGAACTCCAAGTAGCAGCCTCTAAAATTTCTTTGGTTGGTACTTCCCTGAGAAAGGCTGCTGAAGTGGCTGCAGCTCTGGTTGAATGTGGCCTAATGCCCTTAGGCACTGGCTTGCCATGCTGTAAATAGCAGAAACGAATGAGTTGCCTATCCACTTTGAAATAGTCTGCTTTGAGATAGCCTTTCCTTGTGATCCTGCAGTATATGCCACTAGTAATTGCTCTTTCTTCCTGAAAAGTTTGGTTCTGTCCAAATAGAATCTGAGCTGTCTGTGTACGTCCAAAGAATGCAAAATTCTCTCTCCCTTGTTCTGTGGTTTTGGATAAAAAGTTGGCAAATTAATAGTTTGGTTAAGAGCCACACTGGACACCATCATAGGCATAAATTTTGGGTTTGTTCTCAGAGAGACCCTGTCTGGATGAAAAATTATAAAAGGTTCCACAGCCATGAGTGCCTGTAGCTCTGAAACTCATCTTGCAGAAGTTTTTGCTAGGATCAGAGCTATTTTCCAAGATAAAAACTTTATATCAGCAGTAGCAGCTGACTCAAAAGGAGGCAAGGTGAGTTTTTCCAAGGCATAGTTGAGGCCCATGCAGGTATTGGTAATCTCCTTGAAGGCCTTAAATTTTTGGCTCCTCTGAGATACTGCCTTAATAGAGGATGAGAAAAGAGTGGTGGCTCTGTGTTGTAATGAGCCAAAATGGCAGAGGCATGAATTTTAGTTGATAAAAAAGATAGGCCTTTGTCCAGCCTCTCAGTTAAGTATTGCAAAATCTGAGGAATATTTGGCACAGCTGTATCAGTTCCTTTTGCCTGGTTCCAAGCACAGAATCTCTTCCATTTTCCAGCATAAGATTTCCTAGTACTAGGCCTTCTGGCTTCCAAAATGACATCCATCACAGCTTTACTGAGAGGTGTGTTTTGTATGTCTACATTATCTGCCATGCTGCCAGGCTTAAAGTCCTGAGTTGGCTGTGCAGAAAGGCATTGAGACAAGTTCTTTAGGATAGGATACCAGTACTGGCGGGGCCAGTCTGGGGCAATCAGTATCATATTTGGCTTCTCCTGTCTGATCTTTAGGAGTACCTTGGGGAGGAGAGGCAGTGGAGGGAAGGCATATACTGATAGGTTTTTCCAGCTGAAAGATAAGGCGTCCACTTTCCATGCTTGTCTGTGATAAGTCCTTGTGCAGAATCTTTTTAGTTGCTAGTTGTGAGGGGAGGCAAATAGATCTATGCCTGGGCATCCCCATTTCCTCGTTATCATGCTGAAGACTTGTGGATCCAGCTGCCACTCGTGGGGATCCATCAGGTTTCTGCTTAGTTCGTCTGCCAGAATACTTTCCTTTCCTGGCAGGAATTGTGCCTGCAGACGTACTTGGTAAGTCAATGCTGTGTCCCACAAATCCATGGCTAGTCTGCAAAGGGGGTAAGAATGTGTGCCCCCATGCTTATGTACCACATGACCGTGGTGTTGTCTGTTTTTATCAGTAGTTGGCCCAGATGAAGCAGGTCCTTGAAGGCTCTCAGGGCATTTTGAACAGCTAGCATCTGTTTTTGATTGATACGTAGATGCATTTGGTTTGAGGACCATGTGCCCTGAATGCATCTTCCTGCCATGTGGGCCCCCCAGGCATAATCTGATGCATCCGTTGTTTGGTTCTGCCTGGCTGGGGGTAATGTGAATGGCTGTCCCTCGTTCTGGTGACAAGCCTTTTCCCACCATCGAAACTTGTTGCAGGCAGGGAATGAGAGTAACCATTGTTTCCAGGCTGTGGCAATGTTGTGTCCAAACACTTTTTAGGTACCATTGAAGTTTCCTCATATGCACTCTTGCATACGGAATTAGTAAGATGCAGGATGCCATGAAGCCCAAAGCCTGCAGAATTTTTCTGGGACTTTGTTGCCAGTATTTTGAAATAGGTAGTCAGTTGCCTTTGTTTGTCTGGCGTGAGATAAGCCATCTGGGCAGTTGTATTGAAGCTTGCACCCAGGAATATTATCTCTTGGGAGGGTATTTGTTTTGATTTCTTTTCATTGACTGTGTACCCTAGGCATGTTAGAAGTCTTTTCACGAACGCCAGATGCTGTAGAAGAACGTCCTTGTTTTCTGCTTGAATTAGGCAGTCGTCCAAGTAAAGATATATTTGAATTCATCTTTGTCTGCAGAATGCAATTACTGGTGCCAGGCACTTTGTAAAAACCCTAGACACAGTAGATAAGCCAAAGGGCAGTGCAGAGAATTGGTAATGCATTGAGCCAGCCTTGAATCTGAGATATCTTCTGCATGATTGTCTGATTGGGACATGCAGGTACGCCTCTTTTAGGTCTAAATTCACAAGCCAAGCCTTCTTTCCCAGCATGGGAAGAAGCTGGTGCAAAGTCAACATTTTGAATTTTGGTATATCCAGGAAAGTGTTTAGAATAGATAGGTCCAGTATTGGTCTCCAGGCTTTGTCCTTTCTGGGTACCAAGAACAGTCTTGAGTAAAATCCTTGACCCTGCTTTTGCTCTGGTACTTGTTGAATGGCCCCCATGTCCATGAGGGATGAGACTTGTTTTTGTGCCTCTGCCCATTGATTTTTTGGCAGATCTGGCCAACCATTTGCCTTTGGCAGGGTATGGAAGTGGAACTTGTAGCCTTGTGACACTATGTTTAGAACCCACTTGTCCTGGGTTATAATATGCCAATTTTGAGAAAAGAGTGCTATTTTTCCCCCCTAAGTGTGCTTCCAGGAGATAAGTGCTTGGTGCAGGGGAAGTCATTGGGACTGTTTTCTGTATGGTTGTGATTTGTCTTCTCCATCTTTGGAGGTAGAAGCACCCCATTGCTTTGACCTGTATGAATCTTGCGTTTGGGATCTGCCTCTAGGGCATCTGGATCTGCCCCTTTGAGGTCTGTCTGACACAGGAAAGGACCAATTCTTTGTAGGCTAGTGTCTACTAAACCTAGGTGGCTGTACTAAATCTTTGACAGTTTTCATAGATTTAGCTTTGTCCTCCATTTTCTTTAACACCTCTTCTGCCTTAACACCAAACAAAGTATCATGCTGTAAAGGTGCATCTAATAATTTAACTTTAACATGATCAGGCAGATTTTGTTCCTTTCACTAAGCATGCCTCCTCATTACAGAACCCGCAACTGCAGCCCTGCAGGAGGCATCCAAAGAATCAAAACCACATTGCAAAGTATGCTTTCCAACTTGTTCAGCTGCATGCAATAAATCCTGCATTTCCTTGTTTTCAGCACATTCAGAGTTTAACAACATTTTCTGTTTAAGTAATGCCATGACATGTTGCTGATATTTGAGCATATGAAACTGACAGTTTAAGGCCCTTATAGCCAGGGTAGCAGATGTGTAAACCTTTTTCCCCATCTATCCAGTGCCCTAGAATCTCTGTCAGAGGGGGTAGGGTTTTTTGCAGCGGAAGCCTTAATTGCTTTAGGAACCAGTGAAATAGTTTCTGGGTCTGCAGCAGGGTTTTTGAAAAGGAATTTGTGAGAGTCAGGAACCCTGTAATATCTGTCAGGCTTAACAGGAGCTGGAGGTAAGGAGTCAGGGGTCAGACTAGACTCTGAAAATACATCATCTACAATGTCTAACACAGGAGGAATGGCTAAAGGTCTGTGTTGAGGTAGCAAAAGGAAGTCCCTGCGCTTCTTTTTAGATTCTGAAAAATCTTGGCTCTCCCAGTGGAAGTGCTCCCTCATGGTATGCAAGGTTTCCCAAAAAGAATAGTCCTCAGGAGGAGAAGCTGAAGGAATATATTCTTCAGCATCAGAATCCTCATGGGGGGAAGAGAATATTCCTGATCAGAAGAGGAATCAGAAGAAATAGAAACTTGATCTGAAGATTCATAGTCTGTCTCTTGCCTGGGCCTCTTATCAGGAGGGGGATGGGAACCCCTAATCAAGGTTATTAAGTCTTCAGCCATTTTGAGCATCTGTTTTTTGGGCATAGAGGCCTGTCCACGTGGCTTTTGAGTTTTATTATTTGCTTTAGAAGGTGCTTTAGTCTTTGTCTTTGAAGCTGAAGTCAGTTTAATGTATAGATGCTTAGGTCTGAATACACCCTCAGAAGCCGGTGCCTGCTCAGCGGCTCTGGACCCATCTGTGGGAATAATGTCCGAGGCTCCAATACCTTGAGTTTCCAGTGGCATAGCTGACTCCAAGTGGGAGTTGGTAGCGGCCTGTGACTCTAAAGTAGCGGTCATCAGGGGCTGGGAAAGCACCTCACTGAGAACCGGCAAACTGGCGTTTGGCTTAGAAGCTTCGTTGTTGGTTTTGTGCCTCGGTTGTTTCTCTCTCTCCTTTTCTTTGTGTTTTTTGTGAACTCCAGTAGTCGGAGGCTATCCGATGATATTTCCGGATAATTAAACCTGCATCCAAAATAGTTTAATGCAAAATCATACCGACGCTTAATAGTGCATTGGTTAAATCTAGCACAAAACCGACAACCTGAAACGTTGTGATCAGGGCCTAGGCAAGGAATACAGTAAGAATGAAAGTCCTTATGAGGTATTTGCTTTCCACAAGAAATACAATAATTAACTTTTTCTGACATCGGTCTGGAGCAAGAAAAAAGTTTCCCCAATGTGGTACTTAGCTTTATTGAAGACTTCGGATCTGAAACTCGAACACGAAAATCTCAGGAGTTGGCCGACCGGCACTTGCAAACTGCTTCTGCTTTGGGCACCGCGTGGCAAGAAAGACTGAAGAAAATGGCATCAGCTGCTTCTTTTATACCTCTGATGTCAGGGAAGGGGCGACAGCAGCCAACACAGGACCCAAGACATTGGAATTCAGGCCGACTGAGGGCAACCTGCCAGCAGATTACCCAAATGTAATGACTGCAACAGTGAAACATGAAGAACATCCTTGCTGATCAACAGTTTATTAGAAAGGAAAGATAAGCATAAAGTGTGCAGAAAATACAGAAATACTGAATGTTCTTTTCTCAAGGGAAAGATACAATCTTGCCAGCTACATAATGTTCCTTAATGGAATGTTAGATTAAGACTAAGCCTGGGAACCAAGGCTAAGAGGGCATGTAAAGCATCACAGGGTTTTGGTATTATTAAAATATGGTTTACTATTGAATTGTCGAACATCACTCGGTCGACTGTTGTATTGTTGAATGCATTAGGTCGGAAACGCAATTGTCGAAGACATTATAATCAATCGAGGAACGGTTTTACCATGGGTCGAGGTAGAGAAGATGGTTGTAGTAGGGAATAATACTGTACACCTACCTCGACCCATGTTAAAACCGTTCCTCGATTGATTAAAATGTCTTCGACAATTGCGTTTCCGACCTAATGCATTCGACAATACAACAGTCAACCGAGTGATGTTCGACAATTCAATAGTAAACCTTAAAATATACTTCAGATACAGTTAGAGAATTCAGTTAAGGTTAGTTAGTTCGTTTGACCTTTCAATACAGACACGCAAGCCTGAGTCAAACTATGTATGTTCTACAGACTATGAAATAGTAGTGTTTTCATTCCAGTGCAGCACTCTGTGTTTCGTTCAACTACATGTTCTACAAAGCAAATCAGCCTTATCAGCAAAACCTCAACAGAAACAGCTACAGTAAGTAATACTTTAAATTACAGTTTTAGTGCAGTAGCCAGCTTAACTTAAAGGTTTCAGTAACACTTTATAGTGACAGCAAATGTTTCAAAACAGACTTTTCAGCAGCATACCAGTGTTGCTCCATAAATAGAGCTGTGAACTCTATACAGAATAAGCCAGAAATTATGGCACTACAGTTTCTCAATAAGATAGCACTACTTCATGCAGAAAACGGTCACAGCAGATGACCTCTAACCAAAGTGCACAGCACCAGTGTTTACTTCAGAAAAACCTCAAACAACTTCATAAGACCAGTATTAAATCAATGTAGTTTTCCTTCAAAACATAAAAGACATTATCCTGTTAACAGCTATATTCACAAACTCAAGTTTCCAGTGTGACATCACACAGCCAAAAAGCAAGAAAAAGGTTAATAAGCTACAGACGATGGTACACCTCCTTCCAGAATCAGAGTTATGTAAGACTTTATATGCACTTTTTAATCTTTTTAATTAACAGCTCAAAAAAGTAATTTCCATACCTGTTGTATAAACACGTCAAGTAATACTGCTACAGTTAAACATCTGTAAATCTTTGGTTTAATTTTAAAATCTGGATAAAGAAATTGAGAAATGTTCTTTTAAAGTTAAAGGTTACTAATTCAAGAATGTTAAATATTTCTAAATGCAAAAGGGTTAAATCACAGAAGCAAGCTAATGAGTCAGCTTCTGTCAGTATGGTTTTAAACTAAAATAATTTTTGTGTAAATGCTTCAGCACATACAACTCAACACACAGAGTTATGTTGTAGTGCAGTTTCAAATACAAATGTTTAGAATGTAAAATTCTTGCACTATTAAACATACAAATGCAAACACAATGTACATAACTTGCAGGAAATGTCTCAAGTTCACATTACTTCATCTAGTTTCTTATTTTCAGAATCAAGTGCAATGTTTGCACTAAGAAAAAATAGGATAAATCAGAGTGCAGATTTTAATAAAGTAAATTCCAGTAATCTATCATTGTTTAAGGTTACAAAAATGACAATAATTAATTGTTTACAAACAAATCAACTTCAGTTAAATATAGATCTTTATTGAAGGACACAAATACAGTTATGTCAGGATTTAAAGGGTCAAAGATTACAACAGCTAACAGTTCAAATTATAACAGCTCTGTACTAGGTATAAACATGTCAGAGTTACAGTATATGCTGCTTTAGACTTCAGTGACAAGATTTGTAAAAATGTACAGATTTTAAAGAATTGGTTACGACAGAAACATGCAGATTTATAGGTTAAAGATAAAGATAAATTCCAGTTCAGCTGACAATGGTAAAGTACTCAGAAAGCCATATTGGGTGTGGCCAGTTAAAAAAAAGGGTAACCGTATACATCTATGTCTCGCAAAGTACTGTATATCAGAAATAACAGTCAAATTAGTTTGCAGAACAAAGGGTTTACAATTACACATTTGGCAAATGATTTTTTGTATTATTGTTTTGTTTAGCAGTCATTAGTTAAAAACTTTGTATTAAAGTGTTGCAATGCATAAACAAGATCGTAATATAGACACAGACAAAATAATATTTGCTAGTTTACAGAATGTAAAATTAAAGTTAATGCTACATTGTAAAAGTGATAGTACAGTTAAGCATTCAGATCCTATGTATAAAAGAGTACATTATGAAATCAGTTTGAGACTGTATATGTTTCGTACGGAGATGGCAGTTTGCTAAGCACATCAAATCAAAATTAAAGCCAGCCTAGCAAGCTGAATGAAAAACTATACTATATGCCATAAGGCTGTATGGCAAAAATCAATTTAATGCATTTAAAGGTTTACTATTTATTCAAGAAAATTGTAGACAGTAATGATAAATACTTGCAGCATTCAGTACTGCTGAAAAGTTAAATGACGTCAACTAAAGAAACAGTTATGGTGAGACAGTGGGCGGAGTTTCACTAACAGAACAGTATGTTAAAATCTAAGGGTCATGAGACAAAATGTAAAAAGTTTAACAGTTAAAACTGATTTTATATAGGTGCAGAAATGCACAGCATTAAATTACTATTAAGTTATCAGTTTGCTTACAGACTAGCAAGAGTTTATTAGCAGCAAAGTTTTATTTCATGCAGAAAAATGTAAGTAAAGTCAGCACAGTAAGCAATGCTATCAGTTTATAGTTGTTAAAGCTGAAAATGTTTATTTCATGCAGAAAAATGTAAATAAGATTAGGGCAATAAGCAATGTTATCAATTTATAATTGTTAAAGATGAAAATGTTATTTTAAGGACCTAATACTAAATACAATCAAGAACGTTAGTCAGCCAGCCTTGCACAAGAAATGAAAAGAAGAGGTTTAAAAGGTCTAACTACTTCAACATTAAAGCAGGCCTTCCTTTACCTCAACAGTGACTGGGACAATGCAGAGTAACATTTGGCAAGATTAAGTCCAAAACAAAAAGAGCAACCAGCAAAAGACCAAAAACCAAATGTAGAATCGAAAAAATAATCCATGGATTATTCCATGGATCTGAAGAAGTACCTGTGTGTATGAAAGCACTTATCCTGTTTTTTTACTGTTTTATTGATTTTATTCAATGTGTAAAGTTTTATTAAAGTTCCTGTTTGTTCTACACTTCTGCCTGACCAGCTATTTTTTCGATTTAACATTTGGCAAGAGCTGTGGTACATAAGTTGACTGTCTATGTGTTTCAGTTATTTTTTCAATGTTTGTTTAAAGTTAAAATGTATGAGTTAAAGCAAGTATGTATGTTTTCAGACAGTTACTTAACAGTACTAGGTTTCAGTTTATCAGTTAAAGCAAGTATGTGTGTTTCAGACAATTATATAACAATACTAGTTTCAGTTTATGTTTCTATCAATGTTCAGACAATACTGACAGGAAATTGATTTCAGTCCATTTCTTATCTGTGTTTGTGTAACACTGTCAAAATGTTCTCATTTTTTCAGACAATTGTACAATAGTACTATTTTCAGTTTATCTATGTTCAAACAATGTTCTCATGTTTTCAGACAATTGTGCAACAGTACTAGTTTTCAGTCGATCTGTGTTCAGATAATGAAAATGCTCTCGTGTTTTCAGACAATTGCACAATAGTATTAGTTTTAAGTGTATCTATGTTCAGACAACACTGACAGGAAAACAGATTTCAGTTATGTTTTCAGACAGTTATATAACAGTACTAGTTTCAGTTTATGTTTTTATCTATGTTCAGGCAATGCTGACTACAATATATTAATAGTTTAGTCTCTAGAATATAACAATAACAGATTTCAGTTTATCTGTGTTCAGGTAACACTGTCAAAATGTTCTCATGTTTCAGACAATTTGTCAACAGTGCTAGTTTTCAGTCTATGTTCAGACAATACTGACAGAAAAAGGTATTAATATAACATATACCAGTTTCAGTTATGCTTTTATCTGTGTTCAGTTAACACTGGCAAAATATATTCTTTTAGCGTTAGTTTAGTTATTTTAAATGTTCAGTATACACTAATATAAATTTCAGTAAAGATTCAGAATATAACATTCATATACAGTTATGTTTTCAGTATAGTACATTTCAGTCAAATCTCAAAATATAAAAATAATACTCAGTTACTTCACATTATTCAGTCATTAGTTTAAGAGTAAAGCAACAGAATTACATAATTTTGTCATTAGTTAAGGGTAAAGTGACAGACTTATTTGTAACAGCACTGTTAATGAAGACAGCATTCGGATATTTTGAACATCTAATAAAGCCTTATTGAATGAATTACAGTGTTTGGAGAATTCATTCTGAAAAGTACACAAGACTTGGCCATAAAGGAGAGATTGGCACCAGTTCAGCATGTGTTTGGGTGATTAACAGATAAGATAACCAGAAGGGAGGACGGACAGCCAGGTTCACTCACAAACGCTGAATTTATTACAACTGAAGTAAAAACTTAAGCACAGTAGACAAACAGTTAAACACGGTTAAGCGCATTCATTCCTCCTTAGGGACGTCTTCTGAACAAAGTAAATCCACCTACCCAGCTTTCAAATAGACATACCAATTACATAATTAATGCTGATTACTGTTATTCTAACTAAAATATTCAATAATTAAAACATTTAAAGATGTATCCACAGTCAATTGAATATTACTTCCTGGTGAATAGATAATGGAAACATATATATATCTATATATATATATATATATATATATATATATATATATATATATATATATATGTAAAAAATATACAAAATGTTAAAATTTATGTAAAAAATCTATATATATTGTCACTTAAACATATTATCCCAACAAATTATGTAATTTTAACACAGTTTATATTCACTACTTCATTGATGCTTGGATATCTTGTTGCATCCAGGGAGAGTTGCCATTTTAACTCACACACATCCAAGAATTCCCTTAAAACCCTCCCTTTTAGATCAGCCCTTACTTGCTACATTATTAAAAACCTAAATGAATGATCTTTGCATTGTAATAAATGCCTGCTTAATGCACTTGTATTCTTTGAATAATTTATATCCAATGAGTGTTCATATATCCTGTTCCTAAAACATTTACAAGTTTTTCCTATGTAAAATACAGGACATGATGAACACTACGCCAGATAAACATCATTCTTATTCTGGCAGTTATAATGGCCTTTTATGGGGATATGCCTTCCATTTAAATTAAATCTGTCTGCAGTGACAAAAATATAAGAACATTGGGAGCATATCCCACATTTAAAATTACCAACATTTTGCATAACAGCAGGATGTCTCAATGTACTCCCATGTCCTAAAATTTCTTTAAAGGATCTATCTCTTCTAAATACAAACTTTGGTTTCCTACTGAATTTTTGACCATATTCTTATCAACTGTTAATAATTTCCAGTTCTTTTCAATAAGTTGGCACACCTTACAAGCATCCTTATTAAAAGTGGTAATGAAACTTAATTTTGTATATGTATTTTCAATCCCGATGTCATTCCTACTTACTGTGACTACTTGATTAGGATAACCTAAAATAGGCAAAATAAAAGCCCCTTGTATGCTTGTTTAACACTTCTTCCTTGATATTCTTTTATTTTACATTGCCGAAAAGGCCCTTTTTCAGCAGAAGCCTGGGGAGAAAAGCTCCACATAGAAAAATTACAGATACATTTACGACATGATCAGTATACACACAAATTACAAAAGACATGTTTTTACAGTGGTATGCAGCACATCAACAGTTACAGTGGAGAGAACAAACAAAAAAATATTAATTTAAAAATAAAGGTACTTAACAGATTTGTGGTGTACAGCTGAAATTTGGAACAGAGGTAGAATACATACATAGTGCACAGGTACAGTACCTACATTGTAGATTAGCCAGTGTTTGTGAGAATACTTTTCAATCTTAATCAAGTTAATTAATTAACAAACCAACAGGATAACCTCTTTTTTCAAGCATATCTAATATAAACTTTACTTCATCCAAAAATTTGTTATCCAAGGTAGTCATTTTTGCAGCCCGTACCAATTGCCCTTTGACAATGGACTTCTTTTGATAATCTGGGTCCCAACTAGAATACTCTAAATATGAATTGGAGAAAGTGGGCTTCCTGTAAATTTTTGATATCAAAGTCTTACTTTTTTTTGTCTATTCTTAACCCAACATCCAAATAGGTTATTTTTACCTGACTGTATTCATAAGTAAATTTAAAACATTCTACAGTGTGATTAATATAGTCCAAAAATTCCACCATAATATCACTCGGTCCAATCTAAATTAAAAACATGTCATCCAAAAATCTGGTATAATTTTTAATATACTTCATACACTCAGATTTAAATACATATTGGTCTTCCCAGTGTGACATAACATAATTAGTGAAAATGGGGGCGCAAGCCGTCCCCATTGCCACACCAGTACTCTACCTAAAATATTGGCCTTCAAACCAAATGAAATTATGTTTTAAAACCATTTCCATCAAAGTCACATAAACATTTATGTCATCTTGATCATATACACCTGTAGCTAATAACTGAGCTTCAAACCATAAAAGACCCTCTTCCTGTGGTATGACTGAAAACAGATTGCATACACCAATGGTCACCAAAAACATTCTCAACAAACTGAAAATTATTTAAATTAGACCAAAATTGCCAGGAATCTTTACAAATATAATGGAAATGCTGCAAACATCTTTTTAAATGGAAATCCAAATATTTACCAATAAAACATGTTTTGTTTCTCTTTGCATCCACAATAAGCCTAAAACTTGGATTTGTAACCGCTTATATATTTTAGGTAACCCAAAAATATTTGCAACTACAGGGTACTCATTTTTCATATAATTATATGCATGAACATCAATTTGTCCTTGTAATAACATATCCTCAAGCAACACATCCAACCTTTAATATGATATGTTAATCTCATTTAATAAAATGTCCTGTATGTTTCCTCCATTAAAAGGGTCAAAATATAATTCAAATAATAACTCTTATCCATGATGACTACTCCATTGCCTTTATCCAGCTTCATAATACATATTTTACTATCTTTAGAAATCTCAGACAGCAGTTTACTTTCTTCAGCAGTTAAATTATCATGTGAGACATCACAAGTACATTTATATAACTCCCTTATGTCCAGTTCACATACTTTTTCAAAAACCCCAACTGAATTGGACAAAGGAGGATTGAAACTACTCAGCTTACATAATTTCTTAGTACTTCCATTATCATTAAAGTTATCAGTAAACTACATGTGCAAGTTTAGCTTTCTTATGAAGAGCTATAAATCAGTCAAAGTGTCAGCAATTCTACCCCTTCTACTTGGGACATAAGTAATCCTTTGGGTAATAAATTCACATGTGCTGTGTGTATATGCATGTTGGAATAATTATACATTTTAAAATCACCTGCAGCGTTTAATATAACATTTGGTACAATATCCATATCACCCACTGCATCATTCAATGAAATGTTCGTTAAACCCCCTAAACCATCACAATTATTCCTTTTAGGATTATAACCGCTAGGGTTATTGTTCATTACATTATCAAGACATTCAAAATTGTAATTTTGTTCAAACAAATTTACAGTAATAACATTACTGACATTATTGTGCATTGAATTATCACATTCACTGCACATAACATTTTAATTGAATCGTACAACATCCAAATTGTCTACCCTAGTACAATTACTGCTCATACTAAGTCCTTGTAAACTGGGATAGTTCATAATAAAATCACAAGAAACCATGGCATCATTTATACTTACTTAATTTAAAATATCAATAGCAGCGTCCATCATTTCTTCCACTGATAAGGAGCAGAGTAAGAGTTTTTCAGTGTTGCTCCCTGTGCTAAGTAATCTTTGCTTTTGTTGTTGTCGAAATTGTTGGATGCACAACTGTTGAAACGTGGCCCTCTGTTTTTCAGTCTCTCTGAATGCCTCATCCCCTGATCTTAAGGGGCATCGTCTCTTGGAATTGTTGAATGACATTGGTATAGATCTCATCTCATCGTCCCTGCTCCCTCGTTGATTGGCTGTTTCCTCTATGTTAATACTCAATAAATAAAGCCAGCACCATAAGGACCAAAATAGCATTTTAATAATATCACATTCCAGACTGGTTTCGGCAAGTAGCCTTCATCCGTGAGATCACTGATGAAGGCTACTTGCCAAAACCGGTCTGGAATGTGATATAATTAAAATACTATTTTGGTCCTTATGGTGCTGGCTTTCTTTATTGAGTATTTAAAAAGTTTGTTTGGCCGATCGCACCAGCCGTACTTACCAGCTTACTTGTGGAGAAGGGAAGTCTGAATGAAGAAGTCAAAGCTAGACTCAGAGGGGTTGTAGCCAATTGGCATAGTGCATCAGGGGTAGTGTATGGCAATCTGCAGACACTGGATAAGCCTTACCTCCCGCATATTCATTCATGTCCCTTTTGATTTTGTTCATTTTACGAGTGAATATATTGGTACATACACTATCAATATGAGCAAACACATTCTCATAATTAATTTTATAATGGTCAAAAAGAAGATCAGATTGAATGATTGCATTGTGCAAGTCCAATTCCACAGTCATAACATCTAATTTTATATTGTTGTATTTTATCATCAACTTTAAAATCGCCAAACCTGCATGATCAAAGACCTTATGCAAGTCTTTATTGAAGTCAGGATTCCCCTCTACTCCATTCGGGTGTCTCAAAAGCCGTAAACCACATGGCACTTGCTCTAAATCCAAATTCCTCTGCAGGCATCCAATTTTTGATTAACAGTCAAGACTTTTGCCTTAGTCTCATTTCAGTTGTTTCCAGTTAATTACAGTACAGTACAGTCTTATCAGTTTTTACAGTAACTAAGTAGCCATGACAAGGTGTTTTGTGAAAGCCCTATTGAGGAGAGTTGAATGAGTAGTTGCTGGTGTGAGACAATGTCAAATGCCTTTGGCAAGTCTAAGGACATGGTGGATACAAGCAGACCATTATTTCTATATCAGTTTATTACAATGATAAAATGTAGTAGAGTGGTAGTGGTGCTGTGCTGAGGCCTAAAGCCATGCTGTTTTTCTGACAGCAGGCTATTTGAGGTTGTGTATTGCATCAGCTGCATATGCATGCATTTCTATAATATTTTGGAGATGGGGGAAGAGAACCACTTATCATCATCACCACCACTCTTTCCCATTTTCTACATGGGGTCAGGATGTCATGTTAACTGTTGCCATCTCTCTAGATTCAAAGCCACACTCCTGCCTTGTTTGACACTCATACATGACTGTTGCAGATCTTCTCTCACACAATCTATCCATCTCTTTGCTGGATGCCCTCATTTCCTCTTACCATCTTCCTGTCTGTCCCAAATCTTCTTCACCAGATTGTCTTCTGCTTTTCTGCACATGTGCCTGAACCACTGTAATCTGTTCTCTTTGATCTATTCTGCAATTGGAGCTACTTTGACCTCTGCTCTTATGTCCTCATTTCTTCATCTGTTCCACAGTGTCCATCCTACCAACATTCTCGGGCACTTCATTTCCATCACCTCTAGCTTTCTCATCTGCTCTGCCTTTATTGTCCAGGTTTCTGTACCATACAGTAGTACTGGTCAAACTGCTGTTTTGTACACCTTACCTTTCAGCTTCTTTGGCATTCTTCTGTCATACACTACCCCTGATACACTATGCCAATTGGTTACAACTCCTCTGAGTCTAGCTTTGACTTCTTCATTCAGACTTCCCTTCTCAAACACCCCTCCCAAATACTTGAAGCTATTAACCTGTTCCACTATTTTCCTTCAGTCTCAATTCTCAGCTCTTTCTGATTTCTCCAGTTTGCTGCCATTACCCCTGTCTTATCTGTACTTAGTTTCATCCCATGTGTCCTCAATTTTGCATTCCATTCCTCTATCTTTTGTTGACGTTCTTGCTCAGTCTGCCTGTAATGCCACATCATCTGCATAAAGCGACTTTGTTGATCTGTCCCCTATGACCTGTTTGCTAATGTAGCCCATCACAAGTATAAACAGCAGTAGGCTCAGAGCTGAACCCTGGTGCACACCCACTCCACTGGGAACCAATCTGTGAGACCAGACACTGTTTGTATTTGAATCATTGTGTCCTTGTACATAGCCTGCACTAATACTACCAATGTTTCTGGGATGTCGAACCACCACAGTACTGCCCAACTCAGCTTTCTTGGGACCTTGTCATATGCTTTTTCCAATCTAGGAATAGCCATTGGACATTTTCCTCATCTCTTGCTTCTTCTCAACTATTTCTCTCACTGCAAACATTGGGTCAGTTCTACTTCATCCTGATCTGAATATGAACTGCTCATCTCCCACCTTACTTTTTATTATCATATCAGTTTAATCAATCCCCTTTGTTCTTGTACACCGGCATGAGTATGCTTATTCTCCAGTCATGTGGGATATGCTTTCCTCTCCACACTGCTATGAGTACCCTTAACAGTCATTTCTCTCCTCTCTCACTCAGAATCTTTATCATATCAGATGTGACCTCATCTGAGCCTGCTGCTTTCCCTGACTTCATTTTCCTTAGGGCATTTCTTACTTCTTCTAGGGTGGGCTCTTCTTCTTCTCTCATCATTGGCTGTGTTTGAGACAGCACAACATTTGTGGGGTTTTCTTCATTCAGAAGCTGCAAGAAGTACTCCTTCAATCTGCCTTTGATGTCCTGTGGACTGGTGAGCAGATTGTTGCCGGCATCGCTTACGAAGGGTGTCTGACTATCTTTATCATTTTGTCTTTGTCTTGCAACCTGATATACTTTCTTTGTGCCACCTATTCAGTCACTTTCCAAAAGCTGGTAGAGTGCCTCCCAATGCCCTGTTCATTGCTACTGCAACTCCTTTCTTAGCTTATTTGTTAGCCAACCAGTATTCATTCATAGCCTGGTCTGCCCTTTCTATCTCCCACTTTTTCCTGCCCTCCTTCTCTCTTTTGATGACTTCCTGGACTTCTGCATACCTTATTTTCATACCTGGCTCAGTCACATATCTGTTCTGTAGTCCTCACACATGCTGTTTTGAGTCACTGTGATTTTCTTCAACTCCACCTATTTCTTCCTCTTTTTGGGGTGCTAGAGCCCCGAGTAATTCCTTGAACTCTTGTGCTTTCTCTCCAGTCAAGTTCCAGGTCTTCATGCTGGTCTCTGTTGACCTTAAAGCATTCTCTGACCATTTCTTGCAGCTGATTGTGGCAACCAGTGGTTTATGCTGTGGGCTGTTTCACTGGGGGTGACTTTACAATCACTGATTCTACACCGATGCCCTTTCCTTACTAGGAGGAATTCTACTGGAGTTACATGTTGGTCACTCTTGTATGTGATCTTGTGACTGTCTCTCTTTCTGAACTATTTGTTGGCTATCAAGCATTTGCCAGACAGAAGTGTAGAATGGCCTCTCCTTTACTCCTGTGAACCTAGGTAGTCCTCATATCCTGTTCTGTGTCCCAATATGTACATTCAAGTCACCCATTATGAACACTAATTCATGTTGTCCTGATTTATCTAGTAGGTCCTGTAACTGCTGTATGAATGCACTCTTTTCTTCACTATCACAACCCTGCTGTGGGGCATAGGTGGAGAGTATAAATACTTCCCTATCATTACAATGGAGTCTGATTGCCATGAGTCTATCACTAATTCTGATGATATCCCTTACTGCCTTCTGAAGTCTCTCTCTCTCACCACAATTCCCACACCATTTCTAGCCTGTTCTCCTGAGTAGTAGACTCTGGATCCCAAGCAAAGTGTCTGTTACACTGTTCTTCCATCTTGGCTCTTTGAAACATAGGATGCACAGCTACCTCCATACCATCATGCCATCCACCTCCAACCTGCATCTTATCAGTGAACCTACACTGAATGTAGCAGTTCTTAGTTCAAGTTTGGCAGGTTGATTGGTTTTATGTCCAGCTTTCTCAAAAGAGCTACCCCAGATAACCCAATCTGGGCAACTGGATACCATCTGGCCAGTAGCTTATTGACCCTGGGCTGCTGGGCTTTATGAGGAGTACATACTGACCAATAAGGACACATACACCCCTCATCCCACTGTTAGCATGGTCAGTGACATTGTTTGGAGTAACCTACTTATCACTGGCAAATACCCATGCCCATTTTGTGACATTAGTCAACATGACCGAATCACTTAGAGACATATTTTACACTGTTGCATGTCTAGACCCACCATGGCTCGCAGTCTATGATCTGTGTTCTCCTATCTTGAGGCTACTGTGCACCACAGTAGATGCCCAAAATGGTTAGTCTATACAACTCTTCACTCACCATGTAGCATCTGTACTGCTGCCCACAGCTCCATTCATTGGTGAGTTTGGGATGGAAACAATCAGCATGTTTTCAGGGGTGGGAAGAAACCCACAGCAAGACAGAGAGAACATGCAAACTTCAAAGAAGCTTTGGCCATAGGTCAGGATCAAACTTTGTACCTTGTACATGGAAGGCGAAGACCATAACCATTATGCCAAACTTGTAGCTTGTGCATGGGAGATGAAGACCTTAATGGTTATGCCAAACAGGAGAGAAAATCACTATTGGTCTGTAATTATTAAACTCTACAGATGTGCCACCTTTGTGCAGTGGTATGTTGTAGGATTTTTTCACAGTGATGGGATGTATTTTTCTGTTATGGACATATTAATTAGTACGTACACAGGAATGACTTCTATGACCATTTTTAGGTAGTCTGATGGTAGCTGGTCTACAGTTACAGAGGTATTTCTTAGTTTAAAGAGCAACTTCATTGAGTGAGGTGGGTACTCAACTAAAACCAAAGAGCTGTGGGTGGTTTTGGATGGACAGGTATAGAGAGAGGGGGCAGATGTACTAATGTCTCAAAAAGATAATATTAATTGTATAAAATAGGAATTAAATTGTGTGGAGATGGTCTGTGATATTGTTTATTTTTGGAGAGGGAGTGCTGGTCTTGCCAGGGTAGAGTAGTTTATTTAGCGATGACCAAAATTGTTTTGGGTTGTTTAGATGTTTGTCTTGTAGGTTAGTATAGTATGTTTGCTTGCCCTGTTTGACATGGAGTTTTGCAAGGTTTCTAAGATGTCTAAATTGCTGGAAGATATTTTGAGTTTTATTTTTATACCAATTTTTCCAGGCTTTATCCCTTTTTAGCATGATTTGTTTTGTTTTTTTTTTGTTTCATTTGTTAGCCATGGTGCAGGGCTGTATGTAATATTTTATTAAGTACTGGTGTTAGATTATTTAAGGCCTGTAAGAATATGTTATTAAAATGTTTTACAGCAGTATCCAGTGACATTGTTCTAAGTACATTCCAATTATATTGTTTTAGTGTTTAATTGAAAATACCTTTGCTGAGATTGGTTACATTTTGTATTTGGTTATAGATAATATGTTTACCTAGGTTATGGTGAGATCTAATGGCACATGTTGGTATGTGGTTACTTATGCTATCTGAGAGGCAGCACACTTTTGTCAATTTGTCTTGTTTGTAAGGATCAAGTGTAATGCGGAGTGTCTCCCTGAAGTTTTATTGATTCAAGTGGGTGTGGTTATGACATCCCCACACTGGGTCAGTAATCAAGGAGCCTGAATCCTTACCATTGACACTGGACAAAGATGTACACGTGGAATACAAATGGATACTCTTAGTATATCCAGATGCAGACATCTCTGAATCAAGCACAATTTGCATTATGAGCACACATAGAACACACTCTGGATCTCTTGGTTTCCCTCCAGGTCCCCAGTAAGATTCCCCACTGGTACACCTGTAGGGTTAGGTCCTCAGCCAACTGTGTGAGCCAAGAACTCCAGCACCCTCTCTGTAAGCCCAGTGCTTATTGTCCCTGCTGGAAGTAGCTGAGACACACACACAGACTTGGGAAAGTCTGGCACAGATTTACCTGCTGAGACCCCTTCTGCTCTATAAGGTAGTTATCACCACCACCAGACACTCTACAATCAGCTTCTCTAAGGCCCTTAACAAAGGGTGTCCAATTACACTGTGTAATATTAATATTAATACAAATGGTAGTAGCTGACCAAACAGCAAGGCTTTCAGGAGTGGCCAGAGGTATCACCAAATAAATATGTGCAAATGCTTTCAAAACAAATATTTTCTAAAAAGGACCAGCCACAATGAAAAGTTTAAATATGTTTAATAACAAATAATAAAACAACAAGAAAATACTAAATATATATTTAGAGTAAACCACAGACTTCAAATCACAGGAAATATTGAAAACAATATTGATGGATATACTCAAACAAATAAAGAATAACAATTTCTTAACTAAGCTTCACTATATTCCTGACTGAATTGAGGAGAATTACTATTCTCTAATAGCGTACTTGATAGAGCAAGGCAGAATGAAATACGTGAGCTGTCTTTCTAGTCTGGTTACCCAAAACAGAATACTCAATACTCAGATATTACTCCCTGTGAAATATAATATCCAAAATGGCTTGCAGAATAACCTCATCTAGTCACCTAACTCTAGGTTCTCACAGTATCCCGCTTTGAAGCTGAGACAGGAATTTAGAATAGACAGCTACAATACATATCTAAATGTCTATAGCAGTGCCTGGGGCTTCCCCTCATTTTACTGAGCTAATGGACAAAGGCTTCTTCCAGACCCACTATCTCTAGTCCTATTCAGCACTGTGAGATGCCGTTTTGATGGTTTAAAAGCTTATTTACATTTCCTTTATTTTTCTTAAAGTAAGCTAGCTGGTTAACCCCTGTCATCCCAGTATCCTTCATTTCAGTTACAGTAATACATGTACATTTCTTTTCATTCCAGCAGGCTGCACTGTTGATACATTTTAACACAAGCAAACCTCACAAATACATTTTCAGCACAAGCATTTCTACAAATCAGACTTGATACACAAATGACATATAATTATTTACAAAATTCCAGCTAGCTGTGCTGGCACAAGTCATACATTCACTGCCCTACTTCTCCTGGCATGGCTGACAGTACCATCTATCATCACAGTTCTCCCCCTTTGAAGACTAAATATCATTTTTCAAGCGAACCTTGAGAAATGTGGCTTGAATAAAATAAGCCTATCTGGGAATATATTACCCCATTCCCTGTTTTGAGATCCTATCTGTACTGGAATTGCTGTAATCTGGACTGGCTAGCACACGGGATCCTCCCAAAGCCCCTTTAAGCTTTTGGAATGCCTGCTCACATGTTGGGGTCCATACTAACTTATCTAGCCTGTTCCGCAACTCTTGTAACACTGCTAGGATTTCTTGAACCTAGGTAGAGGGTAGCCACTGGGGCTGTACTACCTGTTTTGCTGAGGTGTCAGTTCAAGCCTCACTGAGGAGATCAGTCACCAGTTCTCCCTCAGACTCCTCCTGCCATCCTCTGCAAATACTCATCACAAGGGTCTCCCTATAATGGTAAGGCTTCCTCATGTCAACGTGGTACAGTTTGTGCCCCTGCCTCCTGCCTAGCAGTTCTACCATGTAGTTAACATCACTGACCTTCCTTACCACTTTGGAGGGTCCCTCTCAAGCTGCCTGTGGCTTATTGTGTTTGACAGGAATGAGCACCATCACCTGCTGCCCCACAGCATACTATCTGGATCAAGCATTCCTGAGCTTGGCCCAGGAAAGCCTGGCAGACCTTCTTCTGCTGTTGGACTCCTGCCAGGTTTTCCTGGGCCAAGCTCATGAACTCCCTAATCCTTGTCCTGGCATTTAGGACATATCCCACAACAGATGTATGAGTCACTCTCCCCCTTCCACTCATCATGAATCAAATCGAAGGGCCTCTCACCCTGTGCCCATATAGGAACTCAAAGGGTGAAAAACCTGTGGATTCTTGGGGCACCTCCATGTATGCAAACAACAGATGGGTCAAATATTTGTCCCACTCTCTCTCAAACTGGTCTGCAAATGCCCATAGCATGGTCTTTAGTGTAGAGTTTAACCTCTTCACAAGACCATTCGTTTGAGGGTGGTAGGGGGTGGTCTTTAGGTGCTTCACCCCACAGCGCTCCCACAGACAAGCCAGCAGGTCTGACATGAAACTGGCACCTCTGTCAGTCAGTATTTCTTTTGGGAAACCTATCCTGCTGAAAATCTCCAACAAAGCATTTGCCACCTTCTCTGCCTCAATGGAGGACAGAGCCACTGCCTCAGGGTATCTAGTAGTATAATCTACTACCACTAGGATATACTTCTTCTCTGTGGAACTTGGGGTACTCAGAGGCCTCACAATATCCATAGATACCCTCTGAAATGGCTCCTCAATCACAGGCAAATACATTAAAGGAGCTTTGACCTTGTCTCCTGCCTTGCCTACTTTTTGGCACTGTTCAAAGGTCTTGCAGTACCTGGTTGCATCCCTGACAATCTCAAGTTAATGAAAGTTTTCAGTAATACGTCTCATGGTACACTTTATGCCCATATGACCTGCAAAAGGAATGTCATGGGTTATGGCTAAAAGTACACGGCAGTAAGCTCTGAACACTAACAACTGCTGTATTACCTCACCTTCTAGCCCTCCCTCAGGGGTCCACTCTCTGCTCAGTAACCCTTTGTTCCAGTACACATACTTCCCTTTTCCTTGAGAATCCAGCACCTCCCTAGCTCCCTCAAGCCTTGCAATGTAGGATCCGAGAGCTGAGCCTGTCTCAACTCTATCTTTGTGACATTTCCTGGCTCTCCTTCCACAGGAAGTCTGGTATCTTCTGACAGCGGTGCCGCACTGTCAGCCTGGGTAATGCCACTCACCTCTGCCCTTGTAGTCACCCTGTCCAAGGGAACATCTGTACCTATCAGCAGCCATGGCTCATCATCAGGATCACTGTTGCAGGGTAGTCCCCCTCCCGAATTAGCCACATCACCAGTCCTGGCTTCAGGGATAGAGTCTTTCTGGGTATCCCCAAGCTACCAGACCCACATGCTTGTCTCCAAGCCTGACTGAGTGTCACTGCATGGACACAAGGCACTGCATTATCAAAATCATTCCCTATCAGGGATATCCTCAAACCTACTTGCTTGCTTCGTTTTCCATCCTCCCAGTCAAGGTGAATCCTGGCCAAAGGCATTTGGAATAGGATCCCTCCTAAAGCTCTGACTAGAGTGGACTGCCCAAGCAAGTACTGCTCCTCTTTAACCACTGCAGGCTTCACAATGGTTATGTCAGAGGCTGTGTCTTTCTTGGTAGTGGCCTGTTTCCATCCAAGATAGGATACAGACTCTGGTGGTAGTTTGATACCCCTGTTCTCTCCAGATAACTTTCCACTGGCATTCTATTATTCCCACTTGCTGGATCCCCACCTTTTTTTCCCACTTTGCCTCCATGGACATCTATATGCTACATAATCCCACTGGTTACATTTGAAACATTTAACCCTTGATCCTGGCCATGTACTTGAACTAGTAGCTTCCCCTGGTACTGGCAGGCTCTGTTGGGATGGCTCCCTTATAGCCATGTGCAGCATTGGATATCCCTTTCTTGTGCAATGATGCCCTGCTTGCTAAGTAGAGATCCTCTTTTTTCCCATGCTCATCTACAGAGCTGCATTCCTTGTCTACCGATCAGATTCTCATGTCCTCAGGCAAAGTGCTAGGGGCTTGTTCCCTCACCAAAAGGACTGCCGGCCCTTGAAAAATAGTCACTTGACACCCATTCACTCACCTAGGAAAATAAGTGCTTAACTCAACAATATAATCACACACACTTTCATCTGCCTTACATCTATGCTCACAAAACCTTTTTTGTGTAAGGTTCAGGTGTTAACTTAAAACATTCCAATAAACATTTTTTTAACTGTAGCATAGTTTAAGCAATCAGTATTAGACAATTTAAAAACAGCAGTTATAGCTTTACCATGGAGTAATGGGGTCAGGAACCTTACCCAGAGCCCTTGGTAAACATTATACTGTTTACATCCCCTTTAAAATATATAAATAAAACTATCAAAATTATCACCCTCTGTAAATTGTGAAAGAAATTTACTGACCTTTATTCTTCTGGGGTTTGATTATTTCCCTCCCCATTACCTCCATGACCCTAGCAAACAGTCAGCATCTCCCTGTTATGTTGATGCTGCTCCTTTTCTTCTTCCTCCAAACACCACAGTCTCTCATTTTCTTCAGCCTCCAACCACCACAGTTTCTCATTTTCATCAGCCTCCAAATGCTATAGTCTCTCTGATGATTTTAGTTCCAAATGTCTGGCCTCCAGTTCAAGTGTATTTGTATTCAGATGGATTTTTAAGTCCCCTGAGGAAAAGTTGAACTGTCCTGTTTCTGAGAGCTGTACATCCCCAATGCCAGACTGGTAGCCTTCCTGGTTGCTGGTCTGTGCTGCAGCTGTGATTAAGACTGCAATAATTTCCCCTTTAGTCAGGTTGGCATGCACCAGTCATTTGGCTTGGCACATCTCAGCCAACTGGTTCCTTGTCAGATTGTCATAATCCACTGCTGACATCTTTGTCTGCTCTCCCTGACTAACTAAGCTAACAAAAGTAAACAAATAAAACTACTGTGATATGAAACTCTGAATGTCTACTTTGTGGCTGCTTGACAGCAGACCTTTTTAGTAGCAACTGCTTATGGGCCAAAGGAGTTCAATTAATATTCCATGTCTGATCACCAATATGTGATGATTCCTACCACTGCCACCAATATGTGATATCCCCACACTGGGCCAGTAATCAAAGAGCCTGAATCCTCACCACTGACACTAGAGAGGGACGTGCACTTGGAATACAAATGGATACACTCAGTATTTCCAGATGCAGACCTCCCTACATCAAGCACACTTTAGGAGCACACAGGAAACACATTCAGTCTTAGGTCTGGATCTCTATATAGGTCCCCCTCCAGGTCCCCAGTAAGACTCCCCACTGGTGCAGCTGTAGGGTTAGATCCTCAGCTGACTGTCCAAGCCAAGACCTCCAGCAACCTCTCTTTAAGCCTAGTGCTTGGTGTTTCTGCTGCAAGTAGCTGACACACACACACACACTTAGGAAAATCTGGCACAGATTTACCTGCTGTGTCCCCTTCTGCTCAGAGTATAAGGTAGTTATCACTGCTATTAGACACTCCACAATCAGCTTCTCTGAGGCTCTTAACAAAGGGTGTCGAATTATACTGTCTAATATTAATACTAGTACAAATGGTAGTAGTTGACCAAACAGCAAGGCTTTCAGGAGTGGCCACAGTTATCACCAAATAAATGTGTAAATGCTCTCACAGCTTAAATATTTTCCAAAAAGGGCCAGCCACAATGAAAAGTTTAAATATATTTAATAAATAATAAAAGAACAAGAAAATACTAAATATATACTTACAGTAAATCATAGAGTTCAAATCACAGGAAATATTGAAAATAATATTGATGGACAGACTCATACAAATAAAGAAAAACAATCTCCAAACTAAGCTTCACTATATTCTTAACTGAATCTAGGAGAATTGCTATTCCCTAATATCTCACTTGATAGAGGAAGGCAGAATGAAATACATGAGCAGTCTTTCTAGTCAGGTTCCTCAAAACAGAATACTCAGTGCTCAGAGATCACTCCCTATAAAATATAATACCCAAGATGGCTTGCAGAATGACCTCATCTGGTCACTTCACTCTAGGTTCTCACAGTATCCTGCTTTGAAACTGAGACAGGAATTTAGCATAGACAGCTACAATACATATCTAAATGTTTATAGCAGTGCCTTAAGCTTCCCCTCTTTTTGCTGAGCTAATGAACAAAAGCATCGTCCAGAACCGCCATCTCCAGTCCTATTCAGCACCGTGGGATGATGTTTTAATGGTTTAAGAGCTCCTTTGCATTTCCCTTATTTTTCTTAAAGTAAGCTAGCTGGTTAACCTCTGTCATCCCAGTATCCTATATTAAAACATATATATTTAATTCAGTTACAATAATACATGTACATTTCTTTCATTCCAACAGGGTGCAGTGTTGATACATTTTAACACAAGCAAACCTCACAAATACATTTTCAGCACATGCATCTGTATAAATCAAGTTTGATATACAAATGACATATAATTATTTACAAATGTCCAGCTAGCTGTGCTGGCACAAGTCATACATCCACTGCCCTACTTCTCCTGGCATGGCTGGCAGTACCCCCTATAGTCACAGTGGTCATTAATTGTTTGAAGTTGTACAAGTTTATGGATTCAATGGGATTAGTGGAATTTAGGAGTTTCCAGTATATATTTAAGTTTCCAAGTATTATAGTTTAATGGCTAATTTGTTTGGATATCCAATACAGGATGTTTTCAGCAGTATCAATATTATTTCCTGGTGGTATATAAATTGCTGTTAAACAAACAGATTTCCTTTGTTATTAGAAGTTCAGCAAAATAGTTGAATATAGTACACAAAGTCTAATTCCATCTTTAGAAATACTTATTTTTGTGGAAAAACCAGTGGATGCCTTGGGTTTCTTTTCTGATGCACTCTAGGTCTCTGGCTAAAGCTGTCAACCACAAAGAGACTCCCTTTACCCTTGTGGCAGAAGTGGGTAGCCCAGGACCCATCTGAGCCGGGGATTGCTGGAATAAGGCTCTGTGAGGGGCTCTGATATTGGTAGATTGTGTTAAAACATCTTAAAAGGGGTTGCATTTAAGCCTCTCATTTGCAGAGCTTGCTGTCAGTTTACTTGAGCTGCTGTGTGGTTGGTGACTTTAGCCAGAGAACTACAGTGCATCAGAAAATAAATCCAAGGCATCCACTGCTTTCTACACAAAAATAAGTATTTCTAAAGCTTGAACTGCACTTTGTGTACTGTATTTAATTATTTTGCTGCTTCATTTCTATTGTTTGCAACTGTTTTATTCTGCACTTGTAAATTGCATTGAGTGCTGCCTAGTATAGTGTAGGCTAGATTCAGATTTGACGAATCTAGACTGTTTGATATCACTTGAGCACTAAAATCAGCCACCTTACATCAAGAGGACCTCCCTGCACCTTTGAGGCAGAAATGTGTAGCCCAGCACCCATCTGATTTAGGGATTGCTGGACTAAGGCTCTGTGAAGGCTCTCCTATTGGTAGATTGTATTAAAACAGTTTAAATTTGCCTGTATTTAAGCCTCTCATTTGCTTGTAGCTGTGCACCACTCAACGGGGGTCAATGCTGCCCTGTACAGATACAAATGCCTAAAAATCATCTTTTTTCCTTAATCATCTGTTAGCGAAACCCTTTCAAGCTTCCCTGTTGCACTGCACACATCTCAGCTGTGCTTTGCTGCTAGCAACTTAGTGGAGTTCTGAGCAGCATTGCCACACTTCTGCCATCTCTAATCCTCAATAGAACAAGTCCTCATGTTAGCCCTTGAGCAAAGGTGGACCCAACCTGCCCACCCATTAAGAGTTCTTAAGGTTACACCCCTTACAAGTTCTTACTGTATCACCTGAGCAAAGGCTGATCTACCTGCCCACCCCCAACTAGTTCTTACAGTTTAACCTGCTACAATGGACAACCAGTTTCCCAACATTTCTCCAGCCAGCATTAATTGAAATGGGCATCCTGAGGCAATGTAGGAATTGTCTCATGTATGCTGACAACCATTTGCTTCTACATCAAACAAATACAGTATGTGAGAGATGTTACTATACTATGGCATTGAAATCAATCCTCTCACATAACAATGCACAAGACATCATGCAAGTTGTCAGCAAACATAGCTCTCCTCTTACACAAAATAAGGACATGACACATAAATCCTTGCATGCAGAGGTACTCACTAAGACCCTACCAAAAGCCCAGAGACCTCCCAAGAGCAAACAACCCACACATACTGGTATAAAAACAGAATTCACCCATACACATAACAACATGCATATCAGCGTCTCCATAATTAAGCCCCTAAGACAAAATAGTTCAAAACCAAATCTCCTGGTCATAGGTGACACAATAGTGAGACACACACATGCTCCTCTCATCAGGCTAGACAATGAGAAGGCCACGGTCAGCTACCTGTCAGGTCACACACACACTGAAGTCACTCAGCAGCAGTTACTGTTATGACTCTGTCATAGTACATGTTGGAGTGAATGACTTGAGATATACCTCCCTGGACTACATGAAGAGACAAATGATAGAACTCTCAGATTATGTGTGCCAGGCAGTTATGTCCCTAGCCCTAAGCAGCATTCTACCTTCACCTAGGATGATGCCACAGTACAGACAAAAACAATTGACTTCATTAATCGGCTTACCTTCTGCTGTCACTCCAAGGGGCTTTAGTATCTGTCAGCCTAAGAAGACATGGTCAACAGACCTCGATGCTTTGCCAGAGAGGTCCTTCAACTCTCTGCTCAAGGCTTTAGGATACTGGCAAAAATGCTTGCCTCCCCATAAAGCCTTTTTTAGGCTATGTCAAAACAACAAAACTTCCAATGTAAAAAATACACGAGAGGCAAACTCAAGGTCATGCTGCTTAATGCTAGGAGTCTAAAAAGTAAACTGCACTCCCTGGAAGCACTTCTCACCTTGAAAGATGCTAACATCTGTGAAGTTAGACTTAGTTCATGGCCGAAGAAGGGCTACAATGCTTTCCAAATGTTCAGACCCCAAAATGAGCATGAAAGAACCAAAGGTGGAAGTGAATCCATATTCAAAATACACCTTTCAACTGGTGAAACAGTACAACTCTTTTGAGCTACTCCAGGTACAAATACCTATTGGTAAAATACTCTACCACATTATAGCTAGTTACAGGTCCCCCACCATGAACCAGGAGAAACACTCTACCTACTTGGACTTGCTAGAAATGCTCAATATACAACCAAACACCTTGGTCATAGGTGACTTCAATTACCCATCCAATGATTGGGTGACTTATATGAGCACAAACACAATTGCTCTGAAGTTCCTGGACTTTGTTAATTCAAATGTACTGGAACAGTTTGCACCACCACAAGGGGCTCAAATATCCTAGACCTAGTACTCACCAACATGGAGGGGGATTACTGCACTACCTACAGAGTGCTGCCCTCCCTAGTTAAGTCAAACCATAAATCTGTCTCATTTGAAGTAAAAATCAAACCTGACACCCCCAATGGGGCAAAATAACTGAAAAATTTCTCCAAAGCAAACTATCACTTACAAACCAATGGTATTAATGGTTTCAAAACCCCTGCTAACACAACCAACAATGACTCCTGTACAGAGAAGTACACATATGCCTTTTATGGCCACTTAAGTAAATGTATTGACTCAGCTGTACCTGGCAGGACTAAAATTGGGTCCTCTCGTAAAAACAAGCCACTCTGGTGGACTGCAAGTATAGATAAGTTATATAACAAAAGAAAGAAACTGATAGCTAAGAAGAGGGACCTAACTCAGTAAAGAAAGATTACCCTTCACAATTTAAACAAGTAAATCAGATACCTTGTACAGTCCTCTAAAGCTAGTTATGAGATTAAACTTTCACCTCTAGCTAAAGACAATCATAAGGCATTCTTTACTACATCTGAAATCTCAAATGGAAATGCACCACTCGCACTGAACCTGAAGAGATTGCCAGCCTGCTAGCCGACAGATTTGGAGAAGATTTCATCCCTCTGTCCTCACCAGCCATACTCCATAGCATTCCTGACACTAGTCCTGTACCAATTATCTCCAAAGAACAGGTCATTCTAGTGCTCTCCAAGGCCAAAAATATGGCATATATGGAACCAGAGGGCATCCCAGGCTGCATACTAAACAATCTAAAACAAGACCTAGTGGAACCACTTAGCTGTCTAACCACAGCCTGAGCACTGTTTTTGTGCCAGCAGAGTGGAGAACAGCAACAGTAATGCCCTTACACAAAGAGGGCCTATCAACTCACCCTGGGAACTACAGACCTATTAACCTGACCAGCCTTATCTGCAAAGCCATGGAAATAATCATCATGGACCTCATAAGCCAGTATATAGGCAACCTTCAAACTCTGGACCCAACCCAGTTTGGTTTTGTCAATGGTAGGTCATGCTTACTAAACATGGTGGACTTCTTTGAGAATGTCACCAAAGCCCTGGATGAGGGAAAAGCAGTACATACCACCTATCTTTGATTTAGCCAATGCATTTGACACAATTCCCCACTCACGGATCATTGAGAAACTCTCCCAGCTGGGTATTAACCCATTTGTCACTAGATGGGTAGCAAACTGGCTCACAGATAGAATGTACAATGTCAGTGTTAGGGAGTCCACTTCCTCCAGTTGACCAGTTACCAGTGATGTACCAAAAGGATCTGTACTGAGCCCTCTACTGTTTGGAATCTACTTTTCTGAAGTCCAGATAAAAGTAGATGGTCTGTGGCTTACCAAGTTTGCAGATGACTGTAAACTGTGCACAATCATACACAGCCCTCCAATGACGTAGACAAACTACAGAAGGGAATGACACAAATAAATGATTGGTGCCAGGGCCATGGACTGAAATACAAAAAAAAAAAAGCCTCATTATACCCCTTTGGGAAAGATGTAGCCCCTGCTATTTATGATATAGATAGCACCCCTCTAATCCCAAACACAGTGATGTGAGACTTGGGAATGCAGGTTGACAGCAATCTAAACTTTGATCACCACGTGTCCATAATGGCAAGCAAGGCCTGCTACACTGCACATCTCATAAATAGGGACATCACATCCAAGAACAGGGAGGTCATAACTTTGCTGTACTCGACCCTTCTCAGACCATTGTGTACAATGCTCCCTTCTGCATGTACTTCAGCAGATATCTGCAGCAGCTGGAGACCACAGAGCTTTCAAACAAAAAGAACTCAGGGCCTCCAAGACATGGCCTACATGGAAAGACTGAAAGCCCTGTCACTGTACTCTATATCACACAGGCTGCTGAGAGGTGACCTGTTCTTGGCCTACAGAGCAGTCTCTGACCCTGATCTAATGGAAATGCTGCATATACACAAATGAAATGGGACAAGAGTTACTTGATCCAGGGAGCTCCTGGGATCTCGATCTAGTCTGTGCCATTAACAGAAAATGCGGGAGAGACAGATACGTCTCCCAGAGATTACCACTCCTCTGGAATAAGCTCCTACTTCAAGTGAAGCAGAGCTCCTCAATGACCTTATTTAAGTTCAACTTTGACAACTGGATGGGTAACTGCAAATTCACCCCAGGGGTGGCACCTATGGACCTCATGGATAGGGGTAGTAGGTGCTAATTGTAGAATCACTCTGCAAACAATAATCATCTAACCATGGACAGTTTGGGTACTTGGGATCTTATACATGGCTAGGCTGGTAAAGGCCCTAGGATCATTAGCCTAGTAACCTCCTATGAACCTATTGTTAAATTTGAGTATTACCCTTTTTTAATTTCTCCGAATCTTTTGAGTTTCTAATACCATGACGTGAATGGACTCCATTCCTAAGTCAAAGTACAATTAAAGTTCATGATATTAGTATTGTTTCAATCTTTGATATCAGCCAAAAGTGCTATTCACAGTACCCACAATGTGCCCAGTAATGACTCCTCCTGCAATTTGTATGGGGTTACATGTATTGGTAACATATCTAAATATGATTATAGATTCTTTTTTATAAGACCTGCTGCTCCTACTACTACTGAAACTTTCTGTGTATCTTTCTTCACAATGCTTTCATTTCTGCCTGCAGATCCTGATATTTTATACTTTGTGTCTATACTCAAGACACTGTAGTCACTAGGTGTGGCAATTTCAATAATCAATGCTACTTTTGTCTTCTTTCTATGGACCACTATGTCCAGTTTTCTAGCATCTATCTTTTGAACTGTTGGTAATGGGTGAACTCATGTGATGTAATCATTTTCTATGATGCTTTGTGGCTCATTTTTCCAGTGTTTTTCAGCCACTTTGATACCATAATGCTTGCACGATCCCTAGTGCAACAATCTTGCCACATTATTATGCCTTTCAGTATACAGTCCTTCTGCCATTAGTATGTCACAACTAGCAACGAGGTGCACGACTGTTTCCAGTTCAGTTTTACAAAACCTACATTTGTCTGTTTCTCCCACATGTTCAATGGACTTTATAAAACCAGTGTGTATGCACCCCACTATTTTGGGCCGCCAATATTAACCTTTCATCTCTTGGTTTGAATTTGATTCTCCTTAACTATTCCTGCATTTGTTCCTGAAAAACATGAGGTTCTTCCAGAAGTTTTCTATACCTGCAACTATATTTATGCATTTTCCACATTTCCTGCCTTTTCATCTGGTCATTCACTTTATATTCTTTCTTTTGTTTTTTGGCACATTCAGTTGCTGCCTGATTTTTTACACCAATATGCTTCTGCTAGATTTAGCAGAAAAGTAATCTTAGATTTATTCTCCTCATGTTTCAAAACTTTCACTACGTTTAGGTCTAGTGAGGTCAGCACATATGTGTGAAGTCCCATGATTGTAGATCTATACGTGTAATCAATTGCAAGGAGGCCCATCCCTCCTTTAGAATGGGAACTATATAACGCTGGTATGCATTTATTTTTATAAAGCATTTGGTGAGCATGAAGCATCCTGTCTGTTTTCCTATTTAATCTATCCAACATGTTTTGGGACCAGTCAATCACTCCAAAACTGTAAGTTAGGACAGGAAGACCAAATTGGATTATTGCTTGGATTTTGTTCCTAGATGTCAACGCTGATTTCAGGATTAATTTAAGTCTTCTACTAAGTTTTATTCGCATTTGTTCATGTTTTATTATTGATCCTTCATCATTTCCCAAATATTTATACACATTCGCTTTCTCAAGTTCTTTTATATCACATTCTTGTCCCAAACTGATGTTTTCTCGGTGCTGCAGTTTTCCTGCTTTAAAGATTGCTTTTGCACATTTATCAAGACCAAATGACATTCTTAATATTGTCTGAAAAAGTTTTGACAACTTGCAATTGTGCTTTCAGTTTCTCATCTGATGAGCTATACAGTTTTAAATCATTGAGAAAGAGAAGATGAGAAGTCTTTACACTTTATTGTTTTCTAAGAGCCAAATCACAGCCATGGCCTAAACTGTTAGACAGCTTAATGGATTAAGGGCAAGACAGCATAACAGTAATGACAGAGTCACCCTGGAATATCCCCCTTTGAATTTTTATCCCTGGAATAATAATTTGTCCTTTATCATGGCTTAATTGCAAAGTGGTCTGCCACTGTTTCATGGTCACTGTAATGTAATCAATCAGTGTAGGGTGTATCTTATACATTTTTAAGGACTCTTATCCATGAATGTGGGATACTATCAAATGCTTTTTTTATAGTCAATCCATGCCATACTTAGATTCTTCCCCTTTTTACAGTTCTCCACTTTGACTTTAACAACAAATGATTCTTTGTCCCATATGACTTTCTTTTATTGCCCTTTTGTCTACTTCCATAATTGAGTTTTCTTCTAAATGGCTATTAACTCTGTCGGCATCAATTCCAGTGTATAATTTATACGTCGTCAGAAGGCAAGTTATTGGTCTATAGTTTTTAGGGTAGCTTTCAGGTTTACTCTTAAGTAGTAGCATTGTTTTTCCTGTTGTTAGCCAGGTTGGTGTCTGTTCAGGATGCGGATATACATAGTTCTTTTCATAGCTAAATCTTCGTGCAAAGATGATAATACTTCCAACCAAAAGTTAGGTACTGCATCTGAGCCAGGGGTTTTCCAATTGGAGGCTTTTAACTTTGTTTCAATCTCTCTGGCAGTTACTTCATCCCATTTTATATCCTGTACCTTCAAACATCTTATCCTTTCTTTGACTTCTATCTATTTAGCATCTTTATGTTCCACAGGATCTTCATAAATACTTCAATAAAATGTATCTATTTCTTCTTTTTTGGTGGTCTTTCAATTCCTTTTGCCTCGTTTTCCAATTCTCTATAAAACTATTTGGGTCATCAATAAATTGCTTATTTTGTACCTTTCCTTTATATTTATCTGCGTATCTTCTAAGTTTTTCCACGTGTGCTGAGATTTTTAGTTTATTTCCGATAGTGCAGGATAGATCCTGGTCTGTTCTAATACTGCATATTGCTTTTATCACATCTATTTTTCTTAGTATTTTTATTGATCTGTTCCTTCTTCTATATTTTTCTAACAGTGACACTTCTTGTCTTAATTGCTTTATAGTTTACTCTATTCGATACTTCCATGATGGTATTCGATTTCTCTCCTTCCTTTCCCTCACTACCCTGTGTTCTTGTGGTAGAACTTTATTAGTTATTAATTTAGCTGCACAGTAATATATTATGTTTACTTCTGTCATATCACATGGATTTCTATGTACAGTCCTAATTACTGTGTTCATTTGTTTTATCAAACTTCTGACTTTTTGAGATTTATTGACCTTCTGCAGTCTGTTTCTTTCATTGATCTTAATATGTCTGTCTATTAAATCAAGCAACTCTTCTTTTAGCTCATTTTCTTCTAAACTGAGGGCACTTTTTTTGTTTTTCATTTCCTGTGGACCTTCTATAGAAAGTTCTACAGCATCTGACCAGTCTAAATTCAAGGTTGGGAGGGTGGCCTAATGGTTAAGGTATTTGCCTTACAAACACAAGGTACGGGGTTCAAGTCTCACAAGGGATAATTGGCTAGGCTTAAAATGGCTTGCAAGGGCACTTAGCCTAGTACTAACCTATGAAACCTGTTGCTGACTTTCAACATCCCTAGAACACAGGTGTACTGTGTAGTTTCACTTAGTGCATAGTACTATGAACCAGGTGTTTAGGCCACCTTTTTAGTTCTGATTTCTAGTTTATGACCCTGTTTGGCTTTTGAATTTATGTTCAAGCAATTGTATATTTGTTGTATAATATCTTGTTCAACTGTTTCTCAATATTCTAACTACTGTACGCTGCATCATATGTAAACGTCTGATTTTACTCTTTTTATATGTTCTATGCTCTTTGTACAAAATAGCTATGTTTATATAATTTTTTATTATTTTTTCTATGCATCTGGAGCTTTTCTCCCTGGGCTTCCACTGAAAATGGTCACCTTGTGTCCAGTCAGACTAACCTGGTAAACAAATGGAAAATAAAAATAAATAAATAAAAATCTTCCTGTGGCACATTCTCTTCAATTTCGTCCTGTGCCATCCATTGCTCTGTCATATGGGAACTCACTGGCCTATCACTCAACATTGATTGCATCAGAGTTTCCACAGATTTCTGTTCCTTCCCTTGCTGTCCAACTTCAAGTGAACAGATATACTCGCTTCCTGTGGAAGGATCCAAAATATCCTCATATGGCACCTGACTAATTACGTCCCATTCCACTGTTTTCCCCTTAATTTGGATATCCATTGCACATTCCTGTTGTGGTGCTTTCTGCATTAGATTTTCTACACTGAATCCTTCACCTCACAGGTACTCCATAATCTCAGTTTCTATTTCTTTTACTTCTCCATTACTAATCTCCTTTTCTACTCTTCCTCTTTGTCTTTGTCTTCTTATTTTTTGTATTGTAAAGTTTTCCATGTCCAGATTCCTTTTGCCTGTATTTCTCTTCAAATGTCTTTTTATATACTGGTTAGTTTTGCTTTCTCCTGCATGTCCTCCCTGCATTCACGTTGGTTTCCTCTGGGTGCTCCGGTTTCCTCCTACATTCCAAAGACATGCATCTGGAGCATTTCTCCCAGGGCCTCCGCTGAAAATGGGCTCTGTCCCAGTCAGACTTTTCTGGTAAAAAATGATAAATAAATAAATAAAATAAAACATGCCAATGATTTTTTTTTGCACATTCTTCTTATTTATATTTTATATTTACTTACTTTTCTTTTACTAAGCAATATTACATCAAAAGTTAACAATATCATATGAAATGAAGTGGGGGGCTTCGACCCCCACACCCCCCCATTGTGGGGGGCTGTGCCCCCCACACCCCCCCTACCTATATATTCTAACTCCAGGGTCACACTACAGTGGGGAGGGGGGCATATTCCATTTTCTTGCTAATACTACTTGTCGGTCAAATGAGTTTTCGGGCAAATGAGTTTTCGGGCAATTGAGCTTTCAGTCAAATGGGGTCAGGAAAATGAGTGTCGGGCAAATGAAAGTTAGGTCAAATGAAGTAGACCCGCCAGCCCACCTAGCTGGAATTTTGTAAATAATTATATGCCACTTGAAAATATTGCTATGATTTTATATAGAAATGTGACACTGCCAGCCCAGCTATCTGGAAGGTTGTAAATGATCATATGCCAATGTTGACCAAGGGCTGTGGATATGGTTCCTGACCCCTTACTCCATGGTAAAGCTGTAACTGTTCTTTCCAAACTGTCTGACACGGATTTTTTAAATTATTATGTAAAAAACTGTTTGCTAGAATTTTTTAAGTTAACACCTGAAGCTTATATGAAAAAGTTTTGTGAGCATAGAAGCAAGGCAGATGAAAGTGTGTGTGAATGTCTTGCTGAACCAAGTACTTATTTTCATAGGTGGGTGAGTGGCTGGCAGGTCACCACTTTTGAAGGGCTGGGATAACTTTTGGTGACGGAACATACCCTTAGCCCTTTGCCTGAGGACATGAGAATCTGGTTATCTGACAGACAATGTACTACTGCAGATGAGTTGGGGAAGAAGGGAGACCTACACCTACATAGCAAGCAGGGCATCACTGCAGAGGAAAGGGACACCAAGTGCTGCTCATGAGTCTATGGGAACCCATGGTGGTCAGCCCAGACTGCCCCAACAGAGTCTGTCAGTAGCAGAGGAAGCCACAAGTCCAGGTACATGTTCAGGACCAAGGGTTAAATGTTTTAAATGCAACCAGTGGGGCCATGTAGCATATAGATGTCCACGGAGGCAATATGGGAAGCAAAAGGTGGGAGAGCCAGTAAGTGGGAATGAGAAAATGCCAACAGTAGGCTGTCTTTCAACAACAAGGGTACCAAGCTACCACAAGAGGTTATATCCTATCTTAGTGAATGGGAAAGAGGCCATGGCTTAGAGAGACACAGCCCCTGACCAAACCATTGTGAATCCTGCAATGATTATTACAGAGGACCACTATTGCTTGGGCAGTCTACTCCAGTCAGAGCTTTAGGAGGGGACCCCATTCCAAATACCTTTGGCTAGGGTTCACCTTGACTGGGAGGGTGGAAAAGGAACCCAGCATGTAAGTGTACTTGAGGATATCCCTGCAGATGTCCTGATAGGGAATGATTTTGATAATGAAGTACCATGTGTGCATGAAGTTACACACAGTCAGCCTTGGAGAGAAGCATGTGGGTCTGGTAGCCTGGGGCATACCCAGACAAGCCGCATGCTTACAGCCAGGACTAGTGAGGTGGTTACTTCAGAGAGGGAGCTACCTTGTAGCAGTGAGACTGAAGATGAGCCACAGCTGCTTGTGGGTAGTGATGTCCCCTTGGACAGAGTGACTGCAAGGGCAGAGGTGAGTAGTAGTAATAGTACCCAGACTGACAGTGAGGCACTGCTGTCAGAGGATGACAGACTTCCAGTGGAAGGGGAGCTGGGAATGGTAACAAAGAGAGAGATTACAAGGCCTTACGGAAGTAGCTAGTGAGGCACCTGATTCTCAAGGGAAGGGGGATCTGTATACTGGGACAAAGGGTTACTGTATAGAAAGTGGACCTCTGAGGGAGTACTAGAGAGTAAGAGAATACAGCAGTTGCTAGGGCCCAGAGCCTACCATCTGGCACTTCTAGCCATAGCCCATGATATTCCCTTTGCAGGTCATACGGGCATAAAAGATACAAAGAGACGTATTATGCAGAACTTTTATTGGCCTGTGATTTCCAGAGATGTAACAAGGTACTGCAGGACCTGTGAGCAGTGCCAAAAGGTAGGCAAGACAGGAGACAAGGTGAAAGCTCATGTGATGCCTTTGCCTGTGATTGAGGACCATTTCATAGGGAAGCTATGGATATTTTGGGACCTCTGAGTACCCCAAGTTCCAGAGAAAAAAGTATATCCTAGTGGCAGTAAATTATGTTACCAGATACCCTGAGGCAGTGGCTCTGTCCTCCATTGAGGCAGAAAAGATATAAAATGCTTTGTTAGAGATTTTCCTCAGGGTAGGTTTTCCAAACGAAGTACTGATAGAGGTGCCAGTTTCATGTGAGACCTGCTAGCTTGTCTGTGGAAGTATTTTTGGGTGAAGCACCTAAAGACCACCCCCTACCATCCCCAGAATAATGGTCTTGTTGACAGGTTAAACTCTACACTCAAGACAATGCTACGGGCATTTGCAGACCAGTTCAGGAGAGACTGGGACAGATATTTGTTCCATCTGTTTGCTTACAGACAGGTTCCCTGGAAGTCCACAGGATTTTCACCCTTTGAGTTGTATGAGCATAGGGTGAGGGGACTTCCAGATTTGATGTGAGATGAATGGGAAGGTGAGTGTGAATCTCACAAGGAGTCTGTTGTGGCATATGTCCTAAACCTCAGGACAAGGCTCAGGTTCTCATGGACTTAGCCCAGGAGAACCTGGCAGAAGTCCAGTAGTAGAAAAAGGTCTGGTATGACTGGAATGCTTGAGCTAGAGAGTATGCTGTAGGGCATCAGGTAATGCTTCTCATTCCTGTCAGACACAACAAGCTGCAGGCAGCTTGGGAGGGACCCTACAAGGTGGTAAAGAAGGTCAGTGATGTTAACTACATGGCAGAACTGCTAGGCAGGAGGCAGGGGCACAAATTGTACCATGTTAACATGACGAAACCTTACCATGACAGGGAGGCCCTTGTGCTAAGTATTTGCAGTACAAGGCAGGAGGAGTCCGAGGGGGATTTATGATCACAGGGAGCCAGCCAGGAAAATCCCAAATTACTATGGTGGAGCCTAGGGTTTCAGGCATATGATGGGACAGTGCAGAATGGTACTGGGGTCAGCAATGCCAAGGCAGCTGGAATCTCAGGACAGGAAATGGGGTAAGGTATTCCCAGACAGGCTGAACCCTGTCAAGCAACGTTTCTCAAGGGTCACTTGAAAAACTAGCTTGAGTTCTCATGGGGGGTGGGGGGGAGTGTGACAAACGAAAATGCTGCCAGCCCAGCTAGCTGGAATTTTGTGAATAATTATATGTCACATGAAAATATTAATATGATTTATATAGAAATGTGACACTGCCAGCCTAGCTATCTAGAATTTTGTAAATAATCATGTGTCATTTGTGAATATTAATATGTTCCATAAGCTTGCTCTCCAAAAGTAAGACAACTGTATGTCAGATGTATGTGTTGAACTGTATATTATGTACTCATCTTCAAGAATGTAACCACGGTGTACCCTACTAGAAAAGAACAGAGTTAACTTGCAAACTCTAATAAAATAAGTGAATTGTTTTTCGATTGTGTTTATCTTTCAATTTCACTGAAAGACAGGATGTTTACAGCTAGTGGTTTCTTTCTATTGTCTTGAAACAGAAATGATTACTAGGTTTGGAATATAGGGTGTTTTATTGTTCTGTGACTTCCTAGTAGCTGCACATCTGAGAAATAAGTATTTTTCACTGAGAAATAAGCATTTTTCACAGAGAAATGTTAACTTCTGTGGTATCTGTTAGCCTGGGAACTGAAGGCAGGTGACAAACAGTGATGTCATTCACCAGACCCAGCAATAATGTTTTGATATTAATATGGGAACTCTGTCAGATACTGTGCATTTTGTATTTGTCTTTGGATTTGAAATCATCCAGGACTTCTCGTCTGCATTTGCCATGCTCTGTAAGTAAGTTATTTAGGTATAGTATTTCTTTTAGAGATAGGAATATATTAAAGATTAGTTTAGATGTTTTCTGTATTTATTTCAGACTGTCCTGCAATGTTATTTTAAAATATGTCCTTTGATTCTGAACTCTGTAGTCACTGTGTTGAGTTATTGAATATTGTCTTATTCTTTTATTATTAAATATATTTAAATCTTTTAGGTTTGTTTAGAGATATTTCAGCTCTTAAAGTACTTGTATATGAATCCGGTGACACTGTATAGGCTACTCCAAAATAGCCTTGAAAGTCTTGGTCACACTTACCATTTGGATAATAGTAACATTACACAGCAGATTGTCACCCTTTGGGAATGGCTTTAAAGTAGCTAATAAGGGGTTCTAGTGGCAGTGATAACTATGTTATGGTCTGGGCAGAAGTGGGCATAGCTATTAAACCTGCGCCAGCCTTTCCCAGGTGTGTGTTTGTGCATAAATCAAATCTTAAACTGTGCGTGTGTGTGTGTGTGTGTGTGTGTGAGCTACTTGGTCAGGGACACAAAGCACTGGTTGGACAGAGTGAGTGCTGGGAGGACTTGGCTTGGAACCCTGGCTAAGGACTCAACTCTACAGCTGTGCCAGTGGGGAGTCTTGTTGGGGATCTGGGGAAAGAGGGAGAAACCAGCCCAAGATTGAATGGGATCTCTGTGTGCTCTTAAGGGAAATTGTACTTCAATGTGTGTGTACTTGTCATTCTCCCAATGTGTACATTCCTCACTGGTAGAGGTGAGGATTGAGAGTCCTTGATTACTGGTCCAGTGCAGTGGCATCACATATTAACTGGTTGATAGTGATAAGTTAGCCACATTACATATTAATTGGCTTGTAGTGGTATGGATACTGAATTCCTGTAGCTTGTGTACAGTGATCACTGAAGGTGTTTGTACTCTCAATCAGCCATGCAGAAAGTATTCAGAGTTCATATTGCAATTGTTTCATTTATTTTTTATTTGCTTAGTTAGTCAGGGAGAGCAGGCAAGCATGTCAGCAGAGGGGGTCTATATTAAAAACACAAATGTTTACTTACCCGGACACCTAAATGCCGACACATATTCTGCGAACCGCAAATACACCGAACACCCTAAACCATGAAATTCAAAAACTCAAAATTTCATAGTTGTCCCATCCCACTGCCCGTTACATACTGCCTACACAAACAAACTAAATAAACCACATACATACACTAACCACAACCCTACCTCTAACCCTAAACTAAACCCTACTTCTAACCCTACACTAAATCTTGAATATACCACCATGTATGCACTTAACCCAAACCCTAACACTAAGGTCCATAACTATCACACACTTACCTTAAAAAGCTATACCCAAACAAACTAAATAATCCACACACATACACTTAATAAAACCCTACCTCTAACCCTACACTAAATCTAGCATACATTACCATCTATGCACTTACCTTAACCCGCACCCTAACCCTAAGGTCCGTAACTATCGCACACTTACCTTACGGAGCTATACCACAGAAGGGACAACCATGACTATTCGACATTTTGGATTTCCCGCTTCAGGACGACTGATGTTTTCGCGGTTCGATGAAGACGTGTCGGCATTTAGGTATTCAGGTAAGTAAACGTTCGTGCTTTTAATATAGACCCAGCAGAGGAGTATGGCAAGCTGACAAAGTTGCCTGAAAAGTGCCAGGCTAAAGGACTGTTGAATGCCAACCTGACTAAAGCAGACATGATTGCAGCCTTAGTCACAGCTGCATCACACCACAGCAATCAGGAAGAAAATCAGACTGGCATTGGAGATGTACAATGCAACGAAAATGGACAGCTCAACCTTTCCACAAAGGACTTAAAAATCCATGTGGAGTTAAAGAGACTTGAGTTGGACGCCAAGCATTTGGAAATAGCAGCAGCAGAGATTGAGACATCTGGAGACTGAGGAGAATGAAAGGTAGAGGCAACATGAAAAGGAGATGTTGACTCCTCACCAGAGTCATAGAGGTAATGGGGAAGGGAGTAACTGAACTCCAGAAGCAACAAAGGTCAGTAAATTTCTTCCACAATTTTTAGGGGGGATAATTTTGATAGTTTCATTCATATGTTTGACAGGGTATGTAAACATTGTAATGTTGACCAAGAGCTCTGGGTATGGATCCAGACTCCCTTACTCCATGATAAAGCTGTAGCTGTTCTTTCCAAACTGGCTGACACATTGTTTAAATTATAATGCTGTATAGAACTGTTTGCTAGATTTTTTTAAGTTAACACCTGAAGCTTGTATACAAAAGTTTTGTGAGCATAGATGCAAGGCAGATGAAAGTGTGTGTGCATATGTTGCTGAACTAAGCACTTGTTCTCATAGGTGGGTGAGTCGATGTCAGGTCACCACTTGTGAAGGGCTGGTAGACCTTTCGGTGAGGGATCATGCCCTTACCACTTTGTCTATGAGCCGATCAGATTCTCATGTCCTAAGGCAATGTACTACTGCAGATAAGTTAGGGAAGAAGGAAGACCTATACCTAGCAAGCAGGGCATCACTGCAGAGGAAAGGGACACCCAGTGCTGCTCATGGGTCTAAAGGAACCCATGGTGGGAAACTCAAACTGCCCCAACAGAGTCTATCAGTAGTAGAGGAAGCCATTAGTCCAGGTACACATCCAGGACCAAGGGTTAAATGTTTTAAATGCAACCAGTGGGGCAATGTAGCATATAGATGTCCATGAAGGCAAGGTGGGGAACAAAAGAGAGAGCCAGTAAGTGGGAATAACAAAATGCCAACAGTTTTTTGTCTTGAGACAACAAGGATACCAGACTACCACAAGAGGTTAAATCCTATCTTAGTGAATGGGAAAGCGGCCATGGCTAAGAAAGACACAACCACTGACCTAGCCATTGTGAAGCCTGCAATGGTTCCAAAGCACTACTTGCTTGGGCAATCTACTCCAGTCAGAGCTTTAGGAGGGGACCCCATGCCAAATATCTTTGGCTAGGGTTCACCATGACTGGAAGGGTGGAAAAGGAACCCAGCAAGTAGGTGTACTTGAGGATAACCCTGTAGATGCCCTGATAGGGAATGATTTTGATAATACAGTACCATGTGTACATGCAGTTACATGCAGTCAGCCTTGGAAACAAACATGTTGGCCTGGTAGCCAGGATACCCAGACAGACCGCACACTTGCAGCCAGGACTGGTGAGGTGGTTATGTCTGATAGGGAGCTACCCTGTAGCAGTGAGACTGAAGGTGAACCACAGCTTCTTGTGGGTACTGATGTTCCCTTGGACAGAGTGACTGCAAGGGCAGAAGTGAGTAGTAGCAGTACTCAGACTGACAGTGAGGTACTGCTGTCAGAGGATGCCAGACTTCCTCTGGAACGGGAGCTGGGAAGGATTATAAAGAGAGAGTTGAGACAGACTCACCTCTCAGTCCCTACATTACAAGGCCTTAGGGAAGTAGCTAGTAAGGCACCTGATTCTCAAGGGAAGGGGTAATCTGTATACTGGGACAAAGGTTTACTGTATAGAGAGTGGACCCCTGAGGGAGGGCTAGAGGGTGAGAGAATACAGCAGTTGCTAGGGCCCAGAGCCTACCATCTGGCACTTTTAGCCATAGCCCATGATATTCTCTTTGCAGGTCATATGGGCATAAAACGTATGAAGAGACGTATTATGCAGAACTTTTATTGGCCTGGGATTTCCAGAAATGCAACAGGGTACTGCAGGACCTGTGAGCAGTGCCAAAAGGTATGCAAGGCAGGAGATAAGGTGAAAGCTCCTTTGATACCTTTGCCCGTGATTGAGGAGCCATTTCATAGGATAGCTATGGATATTTTGGTGCCTCTGAGTACCCGGTTCCACAGGGAAAAAGTATATCTCAGTGGTAGTAGATTATGTTAACAGATACCCTGAGGCAGTGGTTCTGTCCACCATTGTGGCAGAAAAGGTGGAAAATGCTTTGTTAGAGATTTTCTTCAGGGTAGGTTTTCCAAAAGAAATACTGACTGACACAGGTGCCAGTTTCATGTCAGACCTGCTGGCTTGTCTTTGGAAGTACTGGGGGAGTGAAGCACCTAAAGACCACCCCCTACCATCCCCAGACTAACAGTCTTATTGAGAGGTTAAACTCTACTCTCAAGACAATGTTATGGGCATTTGCAGACCAGTTTAGTAGGGACTAGGACAAATATTTACCCCATCTGTTTGCTTACAGAGTGGTTCCCCAGGAATCCACAGGTTTTTCACCCTTTAAGTTGTTGTATGAGCATAGAGTGAGGAGACTTCTAGATTTGATTTGAGATGAATGGAAAGGTGAGTGTGTGAATCTCACAAGGAGTCTGTTGTGGCATATGTCCTAAACCTCAGGAAAAGGCTCAGGGCACTCATGGGCTTAGCCCAGGAGAACCTGGCAGAAGCCCAACAGCAGAAAAATGGCTGGTATGACAGGAATTCTCGAGCTAGACAGTATGCTGTAGGGCAGCAGGTAATGGTTCTCATTCCTGTCAGACACAGCAAGGACCCTACAAGGTGTTAAGGAAGGTCAGTGATGTTAACAACATGGCAGAACTGCTATGCAGGGGCACAAACTGTACCATGTTAATATGACGAAACCTTACCATGACAGGGAGGCCCTTGTGCTAAGTGTTTGCAGTACAAGGCAGGCAGAGTCTGAGGGGGGGGGGGGATCTATGGCTACAGGGAGCTGGCAGGAAAATCCCAAATTACTATGGTGGAGCCTAGGTTTGCAGGCATATGATGGGACAGTGCAGAATGGTACTGCGGTCAGCAATGCCAAGGCAGCTGGAATCTCAAGACAGGGACTGGATTAAAGTATTCCTAGATAGGCTGAACCCTCTCAAGCAATGTTTCTCAAGGGCCACTTGAAAAATTAGCTTGAGTTCTCGTGGGGGAAGAAGTGTGTCAAAGCAAAATGCTGCCAGCCCAGCTAGCTGGAATTTTGTAAACAATTATATGTCACTTGAAAATATTAATATGATTTATACAGAAATGTGACACTGCCAGCATAGCTTTCTGGAATTTTATAAATAATCATATGTCATTTGTGAATATTTATATGATCCATAGGTTTATCTTACAAATGTAAGAGAACTATATGTTATGTGGATATTAAACTACTGGTGCAGAAGTATGTGTTGAACTGTATGTTATGTACTGAGCTTCAATAATGTATCCACACTATACCCTACTAGAAAAGAACAGAGTTAACTTGCAAACTGTAAGAAAATAAGTGAATTGTTTTACGATTGTGTTTATCTCTCAGTTTCAATGAAAAAGAGAGGATGTCTACAGTTAGAGGTTTCTTTCTATTGTCTTGAAACAGAAATAATTACTAGGTTTGGAATGTAGGGTGTTTTTATTGCTTTGTTACTTTCTAGTAGCTGCACATCTGAGAGAGAAATATTTTTAACAACCAGAACTGAGAAAAACACACTTTATAATAGCAAAGCTTTCAGATAAAATCCTTCCTCAATACTAATACAAACAAATCTAAAAACCAAATGGTTTAAATACAGGTCACTGAAGTCACATGACCAGCAGTCCAAAAATCATGTGACCACAAGTATATAAAACAAATCATTAAAATTAGAAAAATTAGAAAAAACATAACATTATCGCAACCTAGTATGTTGCAATTTAACAAGAACAGGTTTCAAGGTGATCATATTATTTAAACCTGGAAAATGGTCAGAGTTCAACCTAAGAATCCATTCATACTCTTTTAATTCAAGTAAATTACCACTATCACCACCTCTGGCAGGAGGTCGTATTACATCAATAACTCTAAAGGAGAATCTATGTTCAATACCTGAATCAACTATGTGCTTATACAAGGCATTACTGTCAATGGCCCTTCTAATCTCCGATTTGTGTTCAATGATGCGTTCTTTTAGCTTTCTAGTGGTCTTACCCACATAGAATGCAGTACATTTCACGCAATTAGCTAAGTACACCACATTAGATGTAACACAAGTGGTAGAAAAATTAAACTGATAAACTTTACCACTAATAGGATGTTTGAACATATCACTGCAACCAACCATGATATCAGAACAGCAGGAACAATTCAAACAGCCATACGTGCCGGGCTTAGTGGTAAAAGTCCTCTCTACAGGCCTGAAAAAATCTTTGTAACATAACATATTCTTCAAGGACTTCATATTTCTATATGAGAAAAAAGGCCTGTCACCAAGAATGTCTTTAATCTCACTAGAGGCCATTAGTACAACCCAATTCCTCTGTATTATTTGTTTCACAAAACAAGTCAAGGTATTATAACTAGTAAGATACCTAGTGCATACTTTTGAACATTCTAGGTTAACAGAACCAACATCATCCCCAAGAAAAATCGGCTTCAATATTGTCTTCCTATTAACTAAAACTTTATTAAATCTAAAACTAGTTTAGAATCATAACCACTATCCAGAAACTCTTTGGACATCTCATCCAACTGTAAATTAAATGTAGCATCATCAGTATTTAATCTACTAACTCTATTAAACTGTGAAGTAACAATCCCCTTAAAGACATGTGGGGCATGCATACTGGAATAATTAATGTATCTATCAGAGTTTATCTCCTTTTTGTGAATACTGGCATGGATAGAACCCTCACGTAGTTGTATCTTAACATTCAAGAAATTAATCTCACTATCAGAGGCATCCATCTTAAATTTCAAGAAACTAGTGGTTGCATTTAAATAATGAACAAATTCATTCAACTGTGAAAGGGAACCTTTCCAAACCATAAAACAATCATCAACGAAACGTTGATAAAAACATATATTACTTACAAAAGAATTATCCAAATTATAAATATAAGCTTTCTCCCATTGGTATAACACCAAGTTGGCATAAGTGTTAGCCACAGAAGTACCCATGGCTACACCAGTGAGTTGCAAATATAAGCATTCATCAAACAGAAAAATATTGTTCCTCAAAACTACATCTAGAAGAGAACAAATATTCTCAACAGATCTATTCACAAGAGAAGACTGGGAGATCAAAAATTGTCTGATAGACTCAATACCAAAATCATGCAGTATTACAGTAAAAAGGGATGCTATATCAAGCGTTACAAACAAATACTCACTTTGTCGACAGGCACCACCAATACTATTAAACCAAACACGCAATTTACAAAGGAAATCAGATGTATCTCTTAGCACAGAAGTGCATTTAGGTAAATATAGTTGCAATTGTGTTTGCAAATATATAGATATAGGTTTGGTGATCCACCCCCCTCCCGATACAATTGGTCTCATGGGGGGGTTGGTCACTGACTTGTGTATCTTAGGCAGCCCATAGAGACAAGGAATAATTGGACAAGAAACAGTAAAAAAATGAAATAAATCCAGAGTAATATCACCACTAATTTGCAAATCATAGATCACCATATTGACATAACTAATACATCTTTTAACATCTATTGATGTAATACGTTTAAAAGCCTCAACATCATTCAGTAGAACAGAAACTAAAGATATATACTTAGGCCGATCCATAAGGACTACAGCCCCACCTTTATTGGCTTGTTTAATCACTAAATCTTTGCTCGCCTGTAAATTTTTGAGCGCTTGATACTCATCAAATGTTAAATTAAAGCGAGAAAATCTCAGAATATTGCAGTCAGAATACAACATTCTTAATTCCCTCTCACACAAATCATGAAATGCTGTAACCACAGGCATACTAGAAGGTATAAAGGTACTACGCCATTTACATGAAACTCCATTAACGACAGAGTTACCAAACAAAACCTTTAAATTTACATTTCTAATGAAAATCTTAAGGTCTGTGAGTGCAGTCACTAGATCACCCTTCGCTGTAGGAATAAAATTAAACCCTTTATGTAGTACTGAACAATGAGCAGAGTTCAAGTTAAAGGTTGAAAGGTTGAGAATGCCTTTAGTCATTTGCGACTTACTTTGCCCTGCCCTAAAGGGCTCTCATTCTTACATTTTCCTGGGATAACTGTTTGTCTCATAAACGGTTTCCTTCTTGGAGAGGAACGCTCAGTTACAGCCTCCGGCTGTTCTAGATGAAAGCGTTTGCCAGAGAAATTAAATGTAAGTTGCTGTGCCTTCTTAACCACAGTGGAACGCGAGTTAGCCTCTCTGTCTTGCTTGTCGCTAAGTTCTGACTGAGAGCAAGCATTCGTGGAGTCTAGCGTAGATGTCGCCAAAGTAGGCGTATTCACTTGTAAGTGATTCGAAGCTGCCAAAGCCGGTTCATGTTGTTGTGCAATATCAACTGTAGTTTCAGAAAAGCCATCAAGAACATCTAAACTTCTCTTATTACTACGTACTGCAGCATTAGGTTTAAAAGTTTGATAATTTTTCGGCCATGAGAAAATATGACCCCGTTGGAAGTCGTTGATATCACGCGTGAGCTTACGCTTCTTCGTTACTTCCAAACGGTCATCCAATGCTTGTGTTCTGTCAAGTAGCTGCTGATATAACTCACCCATAGACACAAATACAGGCATATCCATTAATTCATTTTCCATATTTAGTATCTCATCTTTAAGTTCCTTCTCGATAGTTGAAAATAATTCATTCATTAAACTCATGTAATCCAAACTTAACTTGATGTTAAGTTGCTGCCACCACTTCAGGAGCTCAGGATTTTCACAAAGAAATGTAAAATTCTGTTGGTATCTGTTAGCCTGGAAACTGAAGGCAGGTGACAAATAGTGATGTCATCCACCTGACCCAGCAATAATGTTTTTATATTAATTTGGGAACTCTCTCAGAGACTGTGCATTTTTTATTTGTCTTTGGATCTGAAATCATCCATTCTGAACTTCTCATCTGCATTTGCCTTAATCTGTAAGTTATTTAGGTATAGAATTTATTTTAGAGATAGTTAGAAATATAGTAAAGATTAGTTTAGGTGTTTTCTGTATTTGAGACTGTCCTGCAATGTTGTTTTAAAATATTTCCTGGGATTCTGAACTCTGTGGTCACTGTTGAGTTATTGAATATTGTCTTGTTCTTTTACTATTTATTATTAAATATATTTAAACCTTTTAATTGTGGCTGTTTTTTAGAGATATTTAAGCTCTTAGAGTACTTGCATATGTATCTGGTGACACTGTATAGGCCACTCCTAAATAGCCTTCAAAGTCTTGGTCACACTTAGCATTTGGATAATAGTAACATTACACAGTAGATAGGTCACCCATTGGGAAGGGCCTTAAAGTAGCTGATATGGGGTTCTGGTGACAGTGATAACTACCTTATGGTCTGGGCAGAAGGTGTCATAGCTAGTAAACCTATGCCAGCCTTTCCCAGGTGTGTGTTTGTGTATAAATTAAATCTCAAAGTGTGTGTGTTAGCTACTTGGGCAGGGGCAAGAATCACTGGTTGGACAGAGAGAGTGCGGGGAGGACTTGGCTTGGAACCCTGGCTAAGGACTCAACTCTATAGCTGTGCCAGTGAGGAGTCTTATTCGGGGATCGGGAGAAAGCAGCCCCAGACTGACTGTGACCTCTGTGTGCTCTTAAGGGAAATTGTATTTTACTGTGTGTGTACTTATCATCCTCCCAATGTGTGCATCTCTCACTGGTGTAAGTGGTGAGGATTTAGGCTCATTGATTACTGGGCCAGTGCCGGAGCATCACAGTTGCATTATGCATGCATTTACAAATTAATTAATAAGGAATAGCTTATTTGGTGCTTGCTTGGGTACATCTGTGCCCCTAAAAACTGAAATTTCTAACAGAAGACAGTTTCTTCTTTTTCAATAGTTTGTCTGATATACGAGACAGAAATGCAGATTAATTTGTTTTGCTGTGGTTTACTTTGTGTATTTTGTTAACCAGATGGGCCCACTTTCAATGGGTAAAGAAATTTAAGTGACCTTCTCAGTCACCCAGTATGCAAACAGAAATTTAGGAACTCAAACCATAACTCTAGGGTGAACTTATTACTGCAATACAGACCATAGCAATTAACACCCTATTAGCCTCACAGGCATCATCTGTAAATTCACAGAACATGTCTTGTTCAGTTTCAAAAACAAGGATATTGGTGACCTACAAATCTTTGAGCCTAATCAATTTGGTTTGTGAAAGAGAGATTCTATTGCCTTAATCAGGTTACTTTTTTTAAACTGTAGTGGATGCCATTGACTAAGGCTACTCTGTTCATACTATTTATTTGGACCTCACTACACCCTTTGATAAAACACCCTATACTGGCATTATTGACATACTCAGTACTTTAAACATACATCCTATGTCATCTGTTCTAAGCAAATGCACTCTGTAAAAGCACGAGGCACATTCTCATCTAAAGGGCACATCATCTAAACAGCACAATTGTGGTGTCCTTCAGAGCTGTTTCTTGGGTACCCTTCTCTTCAACATTTACTTCTCTGATGTGAAATTAGATGTCACTTGTCTACGGCTAATTGTGTTAGCTGACATAAAAAATGGTGCTATTATTGACTGTCTCACATATGCTCATTTCCTGCACTGACCATGGCCTTAAGCTTGGTGCCAAAACATACAATGTATTTGCCTTTGGGAAAGAAATCTACACTACTAATTACCACATAAATGGTACTCCTACTTAAGATAGATGCAGTCATTAGAGATCTACATACTTTCAATGACAATTAACTGTGCTTCAGTCATGATGCATCAATTATAGTTAGTAAATACTTATGCCCTGTCCAAATTATCATCAAGAATATGTCCTCCAGGTATAGGGATGTCATAATTTGTCTATTCTTCCCACATCAAGCAAATCCTAGAATACAGTGCACCATTTAGAATGCTCCACTTGAAATACCTTGCTCACTGAGAAATACTGCAATGTTTTCAAACTAAACAAATCAAAGAACTAAGTTCTCTTAGGTACCCAGAAAGACTAAAAAAACTCTCCTTTTTCCTCTGTTTTGTACCAGTTTCCTACACAGAAATCACAGCCTTGCCTCTCAGACCATGAAAGGTCCTGTCCTACTGGAACTTCTCTACCCCAGAAATACTGGTAGCACTGAAAACACTCACCCCAAAGACCTCAACCCCAAAGACCTCAACTTTCACTATAACAGTATTCTTCAAGTCCTGCATTGAAGATTTGATGGATGCCCATAAATTGACTTCTAGGGTAAGCAGTATGACCCTTGTTGAGATGATGTCGTAAATCTACCCCCTAAATGCTATGGGTTTCATGGCTAGGCTCTATATGGTCACCAAGGCTGCTTGCCTAATAATGATCTTTGAATCAATTGCCATCTCTTAACCTCTGCACTAAACTATACAAAGGGCTACATAAAACTACCTTCAGAAAACAAGTAAAAAAATGGAAGACATCCATTTTTTTCACTCACAGTTTTCATTAAAGTGGTCACATTATGATTTATTGTTAAGTAGGTGTGACCAATTGGGTTCAGACTGTTTTTTGTGGAGAAAATAAAAGTAATAGCTGTCCGCAGTCTTAAGGGCAACACCCAACAATGTGTGGAATTAGTTGTAGATGGCATCACCTATACTCAGCTGGCAGATATAGCAAATCTGCTGGCCAACAAATTCAACTCATACTTCGCCTTCCCATTACCCCAGTTCTTCTCCAAGAAATACCCTCCACCACTCTACTGTCAGTTATCACCAGATAACAGGTTGTCACTGTACTCTCTAAAGCTAAAAACATGGATTCAGTGGGGCCTAACAATATGCCAGGTTGCCTCTTAAACAGCTTAAATCAGGACTTATCAGACCCATTACGATCTCTGTTTAACCACAGCCTCTGGACTGGCTTTGTCCTGATACAGTGGAGGGCAGCAACAGACATCCCTCTGCATAAAGGAGGGGCTGACCTGGGAAATTACAAGCCCATAAGTTTGACTAGTCATACGCAAGGAAAGAATAATCACGGACCTGATAAATAATGACACAGAAAACCTCCAAATACTGGACTTAAACCTAATTCAGATTTGTGAAGGGAAGGTCATACCTAATAAATCTGGTGGATTTATTTGAGAAAGTCACTAAGGCCATGGAAGAAAGTAAAACAGTACGTACCACCTACCTTGACCTGGTCAAGGCATTTAACACAGTTCCCCACTCAGGTATTATAAATAAACTCACAAAATTGGGTATAAAACCCCATCTCCCCAGATGGATAGCCAACTGGCTCATGGACAGGACATATATTGTTAAAGCGGGTGAATCCAGATCCAGCAAGAGGCCAGTTACTAGTGGTGTACAACAGGGATAAGTGCTGGGACCACTCCTGTTCAGAATATACTTCTCTGAAGTCAAAGCTAATGTGGAAGGCCTCTGGATGACAAATTTTGCCAACAAATGCAAACTGGGGGACAATCACCGAATCCTCAATGATGTAGATATCCTTCAGGAGGATCTAGATCAGACAAATGACTGATGCCACAACCATGGCCTAAAAATGCATCATCATACCCCTTGGGAAGTCAAATACCACTGCAAATTACAACATCACTAGTACAGCCCTAAGAGCAGACTCAGAGGGGAGAGATCTAGGTACACAGACAGACAGTATCCTGAACTTTGACCGCCATGTGTCCACACTGGTGAGGAAGTCCTTTTTCTTTTGGCTGCTCCCATTAGGGGTCACCATTGTAGATCAACTGTTTCCATTTCTTCCTGTCCTCTGAATCTTGCTCTGTCACACCAACCACCTGCATATCCTCTCTCATCACATCCATAAACCTTAGCTTAGGCTTTCTCTCTTTTCCTGTTTACTGGCAGCTTCATCCTTAGCATCCTTCTTCCATTATACCCAGCATCCCTCAGCACATCCAAACCAACTCAGTCTCTCCACTCTGGCTTTGTCTCCAAACCATCCAACCTGAGCTGACCCTCTAATATACTCATTTCTAATCCTGTCCATCCTTATCACACCCAATGAAAATCTTAACATCTTTAACTCTGCCACCTCCAGCTCTGACTTCTGTCTTTTCATCAGTGCCGCCGTCTCCAATGCATATAACATAGCTGGTCTCACTAACATCTTGTAGCCCTTCCTTTTCACTCTTACTGGTACCAGTCTAACAAATCACTCCTGACACTCTTTTCCACCTACTCCACCCTCACTACATTCTCTTCTTCACCTCTCTTCCACACTCACCATTACTCTGAACGTTGATCCCAAGTATTTAAACTCGTCCAACTTCACCAACTCTACTCCCTGCATCCTCACCATTCCTCTATCCTCACTCTCATTCACACACATATATTCTGTCTTAGTCCTGATTACCTTAATTCCTCTCCTCTCTAGAGCATATCTCCATCTCTTCAGGGTCTTCTCAACCTGTTACCTACTCTCACTACAAATCACAATGTCATCCACAAATGTCATAGTCCTCGGGGACTCCTGTATGATCTCGTCTTTCAACCTGTACATCACCACTGCAAATAAGAAAGGGCTTAGAGCTGATACTTGATGTAATCCCACCTCCACCTTGAACACATTTGTCAGTCCTACCATAGACCTCACCATTGTCACACTGCCCTCGTGCATATCCTATACCACTCTTACATATTTCTCTGCTATTCCTGACTTCCTCATACAATACCACAACTCCTGTCTAGGCACCCTGATATATGCTTTGTCTATGTCCACAAAGACACAGTGCAACTCCTTCTGACCTCTATACTTCTGCATCAACAACCTCAGAGCAAACATTGCATCCTGGCATGAAACAGTGCTGTTGCTCACTAATCATCACCTCCCTTCTTAACCTAGCTTCCATACTCTTTGCCATAACTTTATCCTGTGGCTAATAAATTTTATCCCTTTGTAGTTACTACAGCCCTGCACATCACCCGTATTCTTAAAAATCAGTACCAATACACTTCTCCATTCCTCAGGCATCCTCTCTCCTTCCAAGATTTCATTAAGAAATCTGGTTAAAAAACCCACTCCCATCTCTCCTAAACACATCCATGCTTCCATAAGTATGTCATCTGGACCAACAGCCTTTCCATTCTTCATCCTCTTCATAGCTGTCCTTATTTCCTCCTTGCTAATCTGTTACACTTCCTGATTCACTATCCTCGCATCATCCAACCTTCTCTTTCATTCTCTTCATTCATCAGCCCCTCAAAGTACTATTTCCATCTACTCAACACACTCTCCTCACTTGTGAGTACATTTCCCTTGTTATCCTTCATTACCCTAACCTGCTGCACATCTTTCCCAGCTTGGTCCCTCTGTCTAGTGAATTGGTACAGGTCCTTTTCTTCCTCCTTAGTGTCCAGTCTTTCATGCTACTTGCCATACACCTTATCCTTAGCCTTTGCCATCTCTCTCTTCACCATATGCCTCATCTCCTTGTACTCCTGTCTACTTTCTTCATCTCTCTGACAATCCCACTTCTTCACCAACCTCTTCATCTGTATACTCTCCTGTACTTCCTCATTCCACAACCAGGTCTCTTTGTCCTCCTTCCTCTGTCCAGATGTCACATCAAACACCTTTACAGCAGTCTCCCTTACCACCTCTGCTGAGACTGCTCAGCTATCTGGTAACTCTTCACTGCACCCAGTGCCTGTCTTAACTCTTCCCTGAACTCCACCTTACAGTTATCCTTTTTCAACTTCCACTATTTGATCCTTGGCAGCGCCCTCTCTCTCTTCTTGATCACAGTCACCCTACAGACCACCATCCTATGCTGCCTAACTGCACTTTCCCCTGTCACCACTTTGCAGTTTGCAATCTCCTTCAGACTGGCCCTCCTGCATGGAATATAATCCACCTGTGTGCATCTTCCTCCACTCCTGTTTGTCACCCTATGCTCCTCCCTCTTCTTAAAGTATTCAACACAGTCATGTCAATCCTTTTCACGAAATGCACTACCATCTGACCTTCTGTATTATTTTCCTTAACACCATATCTACCTATCACCTCCTCATCCCCTCTGTTCCCTTTACCAACATGCCAATTTAAATCCTCTCCAGTCACCAGTCTCTCACCCTTGGGTACACTCTTCATCACTTCATCCAACTCCCTCCAAATTTTTTCTTTTGCATCCATCACACCCCCAAGTTGTGGAGAATATGCACTAAACACATTCATCATTACACCATCCATTTCAAGCTTCATAAACATCACTCTATCCAACAGTCTTTTCACCTCCAAAACACTCGACACACTGTTCCTTCAGGATAACCCCTACCCCATTTCTCCTCCCATCCACACCACGTTAGGCCAATTTGGACCCATGTCCTATACACCTGGCCTTACTCCCCTTCCATCTGGTCTCTTGCAAGCCCAATATGTCAGCCTTCCTTCTCTCCATCATATCAGCTATCTCTCTACCTTTACCAGTCATACTACCAACATTCAAAGTTCCTACCCTCACTTCCACACTCCTAACCTTCCTCCACTCCTCCTGCCTCTGGGCATGCCTTCCCCCCTTCTTCTCCTTGTCCTTTGGCCAGCAATAGCTCAATTTCCAACAGCACCATGTTGACTAACCATAATGGAGTGATTCATTGTTAACCTGGGCCTCTACTGATCTGGTATGGAAATCTGTATTGTTGTCTGTACAGTTGATCTGGCAAAAATTGCACACTGGATGCCCTTCCCGATATAATCCTCCCCATTTATCTGAGTTTGGGATGGAAGTAGAAATACACTGGCTTGTGCATCCCCCAGTGTGGCACAACTTATAAGTAAAGGTGTGGCATCCAGATCTAAGTCAATTACAGTCCTATTGTAATCAGCCTTCATTAGACTAACAGTAGAGTACAATCCACCATTTGGCATATACTTGACTAGGCACTTACAGCAGCTGGAGGACCTTAGAAATTCCTCACAAAGAAAATACAGGTTGTAAACAACATATACTATGCATATAGACTAAAGGCCTTATCCCTTTACTCTGTCTCCTACTGATTATTAAGTGGTGACTTATGCCTGACCTGCAAGTCACTCACAAATCCAGCTCTGATGGAGCTGCGACACATCTGCAAGTCCAACAGCATGAGGGTCTCCTGATCTAGGTTTTAAACTTAGCTACTCAAAATTTGCTGGAGAGACAGATGTGTCTCAGAAATTGACCCTTCTTTGGAACAGACTTTCTATTCACATTAAGCAGAGCCCTTCCATGGCCCTCTCCAAATGCAATTTGGATCAATAGATAGGGAACAGCAAATTCGCACCTGGGGTAGTGCCTATGTCTCTTATGGACAGGGTCAATCTGTAAGAAACCCAAGGCATAAGCACAAATCCATGCCATCCTCTTGTCCCCAACCCAGTCCTTAAACACATGCCTAATTAGTTAATTAAAATCAATAATATCCACTGACATCAAAAATATGAAGCTAACTAATGCCCTGTATAGACATGTTAAAGAATATCAGAATCATGGGTTTGGATTTTTAGTGACTGAACAAATAGTAAAGGATGCACAGGTGTTTGTGGTAGATGAAAATTTAAATATTGCTGAACTGAAACAGCAGTTATTTCTGAATGCCACAAAAGCCCCTGGAATTAACATGTGTGTAAGCATCAATTGTGTGTTAAAGTTCAGAAACATTTTAGGATAATAAATTCATGTGTAATAAAAGGTCATGCAACAGTGCAGTGTGTGTCATAAAAGTTGGGTTTTATTCATACAAGTATATATATTATTCCTATACACATATGCATTTTAGTAAGTGTTGTATATTTGTAAGGCTCAAGAGATTTTGTAATTTGATATTATTGATTTTAATTAACTAATTAGGCATGTATTTAAAGACTGGGTTGGGGTAATTCCTTTGTTCTGATGAAGTCCTGAGAAATTTGGGATGAAAGCTCTTAGAGGCATTTCATGTTTGTGAAGTTGTAATAAAGGGAGTTTGGACTGCAGCTTGGGTTGACGTTTTTCCTTGGTTATTTGGAAATAATGTAATTTTAGCTTCAAACAATGAGATTAATCTTTAGTATACAATGGAACTGTTCACTACCCAGTATGAAACAGTTGTTATGAAATTAACATATCCAACTCAGTAGTTAAGGTTCTGTCATGCAAAACAGTGGATTGCTGTCTGTATGTGAGGTTAAGGAAATTAAGTAACTTGGATTTTTGTTCATGACTTAATGGTGGAAGGGATTCGGTATAGTGGATGAGTAAAATAGTGGAAGTACTGCCATTGTTGCACTGAACAATGGTAGTGAAAGGAGAACGTAGAAGATAAAACTCTTAGTTTATTGATTAAGCCAGGTAAACTGGCAGTACCGTACTCCATGTGAGATGGAGGTGAGTGCAATGTCTACAACTATGGGTTATGACAAGACAAAAATAATAAAACTGATATTGGCAAGCTATGCAGTCCAGTGGATTGACTGTTCACATTGTGCATTAGACATTACCTTGCCCACAGAAGCAAGAGAGGTGGCCAGTGTATAGTCATCATTTGCAAAAGTGGAGTGGGGCATAGTGACAGCGGTCAGCAACACTAGCATTGGTGGGAGAGTGGTGAGTAGTGAATACAGTAGCCAGACATATGACTAGGAGGTGGGGGAAGTCAAAGAATGCATCCTCCAGATGATGGTATGAAGCTTCCATGGGTGGAAGATTGGGTGAATGTACCCTGTGGCTCCATGGTGTCAGGACTGGAGGGACCCCGTTCAAGGGATGTTTACCCATTTGGTAGCATCCATGGGGACCCCACTGTGGCCTCCTTATGTGGATCCCAGTAAAATGTTGGTGTCTATGACCCTGGGAATGGACATGGATAGGTATGGCTCATGATAGAATTATGAGTGTGAGGGCACTGACAGCACTGAATTGTGGACCCCTAATCTTACAAGGTGGGATCTGTCCACAAAGGAGCTAGAAGAGCATTTGGGCACAGGCATGATTCTCAAACACTGTGCGACATCTGTGTACACTTGGCATAAAAGTGCTCAATGCACATCTGGCATCTAGCATGGCCGTGGTGGCCAATTTGGGCAGAGACATAGCTTTGAAACAGTGTGTGACATCTGTGTATGCTTGGCATAAAAGTACTCAGGGCACATCTGGCATCTAGCATGGCTAAGGTGGCCAGGTGCCTGAGTGTTCATAGTTGTACTAATGGTTGCAACCTGGGCCACCAATGCCCTCAACAGACGTAACTGCTCCAGGTTCTTATACACCATGTCACTTTGCCTGGATTGGAGGATATCCCATAGTCTGCACCATGTCACTCTGCATGGATTGGAGGATAAACCATAGTCCATTGCCGCTGTTACACTTCCCCAGATAGGCTACGCAGCACACTCAATATCTCTGACATGATGTCAATATTGGCTGTCTGGGTCTGGATCAATGACTTGCACATCCACCTAAGAATGCCACTAGTGACAGTCAGTTCTGAAAATGTGGTGGAGTCATAATATTGATAGACCTCTACTTGCCTGTCCCCTATGATACATGCCCGCACCTCATAGTAAGAGAAGACCTCTGGTGCTGTCTGTGGTGGTTGCAAGTGTATAGCAGGAATGGACAGGATGTCCTTTATTGAGCAATGAGGATAACGGAGGTTCATTGCTCTCCTCCATCATTTCAGATGTGGGTGATATAAGTGTACCCACCACTGTTTGCATTACTGACAGTGCTACAGTGTCAACAGATTGCGTTAAGTGCATAGTGCCACTGTCATCAACCAACAGTGACCCACTGACATCAAACATTAGACTGTTGTGTTGGAGCCCCTCCCAATGAACCCTGTGAAGGCATACACCTGTGGCAAAGCTGTATCATATATGTGACTCTCACCATCACAGAGCACACAAACTGCTACTTGTCAATTGTTTACAAGGCCTTTGGGTACATATGTACCTTGTAGTGCAAGTTGTTGCTGTTGCAGCCCCTAAGTCCCAGAGTAAACTGTTAATGTTGCAAATCAGTGTCTTACAGGAATGACACAAGGTAATTCTCACCTGGTACATCCCTTTCAGACACTTGAGCAGTTCTTCCCAGCCCAGCTTCACCATTCAGCCACCACCAGATATGACAGTTTTTTCACTTTCCCCAGTGAGGGATATCAGGAATTCTTCCATGTCTATGAGATGCCATATAGTAGTCCAGCTTTTTCTGACAATTTCCTATGCCTTGGTCTTGGCATGCAGTAACATATCAGTGACCATGTGATGTAGCTGTACTGTTTTTCCTATTAAGGGTGCACTCTACATTTATGTCCTATAACAGTCCTTGCCACACTTGGTTGCATTAGACCTTGTCAGCATTACCTTTATCAAGCACATGCATGCCATGAGTGTATAGGATATGTGTTAGCATCTCCATCTCCTATGTGGTCAACATTTTCAGCCCTTACTGTTCTTTGAGTTCCTTGACAAGACATGTACAGCTGTAGGTTACAGGTGGATCAGTATGTCTTTGCAAGTGAAGCTGTACTGTTTTCAGCTCCCTGTCTTCAGTCTCTACCTGGTGAATTACAGGCCTCACATCCCCTGTAGCATGTCATGCAGTCCATGTGCACATGGAACATTGTTGCAAACCTTACAAAGTGTAACAGTTACCAGGCCTGACCATGTGCCCAGGCTGACTGAACTTCCCCCAGTGGGTGTGCAGTTTGTCCAGCATGGTCCCCTGTATCTCCTAAGGCTGAGCCCCCCACAGCAGGACTGCAGCCTCTCATCTCCTGTCCCATTTCCTGTGCCCTGTCAAGATGAACCCCACCACCTCCATGTCAGTCACTGTCGTTGCCTGTGCAGTATTATCCTATACACTCCTCTGCTTTGTTAATGTGCCTGTTATGTCTATAATCACTGCAATTCTGAGGTCTGTTACCTGTAGTCTGTCTGCTCTCAGTTTACCTATATAGCAGTACACTCTAATAACCACTTTATGCCACAGTCCATACTATAATTCTTGTGTCTGCCCCTTCCCAAGCTGGGAAGTTACTTGTAGTGCATGCACATGCAAGGCCACTATGATGCTTGGTCACATTTTTATTGATTTGCATTATTAATATGCATCTGATTGCCATGCTGCCCAGTACATGTATTGGGCTATTATTTCTCTCTTGATTTAGACCTGAATAGTGGAGATGTCAGGCACTGAGTTTGGCAGGGCTGCCACATTGTATAGTGCAGAGTGTAAGACCTTTCTTCACCTGCTACAAAGACACTGTAAAGAGCACCTCTATGTAGTGCAATCCATCCATCTCCATTTGCCTACCTCCTCCCAGTATACATCTCTCCAGTGTTATCCCATGTATCACTACCTCCTCTGTCAGTTTTTGCCTGTGTTACATATTTGTCTAGTCCTTTTAGCTTCCCTATACCCTCCATCTCCATCCTACCCACACCTTCCCTTTCCTATCTTCACTGTATATCATTCTACTAAAAAAATTGTAGCCATGCCAGCAAAAAGTACACCGTTTTTCCCTCTCCACATTATCTTCCATTCTTGCTGTCCTTCTGAGTGTTGCTCTGTTTGCTTTTCCCAAATGTTTCTGGTAGTATCTCCTCCTTTCCATACTATTTATATGATAAAGTGACTTAGCACTTTGCTGTGGTGCCCTTGCATGGACTGTCCACATGCCCATATCACATGTATGAGGTATTTTTTTGCATGTGTGAACATGCATATCAGTGGCCATGCCACCTGCTTGATGCATTCACTAATGGCACAGTTGCTGCAGCAGCATGGTTTGTGCCATTATCATGGCTATGAAGTTTCACTCTGCAGCTCTATCGCCAACATGACCATATCATTCTTCAGCTTTGCTCTCAGCATAACCATATAAGTAAGCTAAACTTACACTCATGCATGCCTAATATGAGTCAGGCCACAAGGTACAATACAATGAACAAAGCTAATACAATGAAATGGAAAAACAAACAAGAAATGTACAAGTAACATGGCACAGTAAAACAGAGAACATAATTTCAAAAACAAATACACCAATAGGCATAATATATACAGTATATACAATATAAACGTGTGTTAGAAGTCATCAGTAAGACTTAATTGCCCAATGGTAGATATTACCAATGAGCAAACACTCACAACGTGATGGGCATAACTGTAAATTAATCAACATCTTTAAAGCAGATGCATTTATGTCCTTTAGTCAGGTATTCTTATAACTTTATTTTAAATGTTAACAAATCTTGCAGAGTAGAAATATTATTAGGAAGACTTTTCCAAGATGTGGGGCTAGCTTTAGGGGTGACCTTTCACATACAGTACCAGAAAAGGGGGGTCTGTGTAGTTTAAGGCTGTTAGAACTGCAGAGTCTGGAAAAGGATTCACGAATTGATAGCTTGTTACTGAGAGTGAGCATTAAACAGGTATGTGGCTCTGGCTTTCATAGGGAGATAGTTTTCTCTCTGAATACAAGTGCAGCAATGTTCTCTCTGATGAGAAAAAGGTTATGAAGTGAAAAATTTTGTCTTCAGTGGCCTGAACTAATGCTGTACTATGCCTTAATAGAGAGACTATGATACGGCATACTGATTCCCACACCAGGCAGATGGATTCATTTTCCAATACCGACACTGCAGTACAGCATCAGGAGGGTGCTGCACTCCTGAATATTACCTCCTTCAGATGGCATGTTAAACTGAGGTTCCATTTGTTTCAGATGGTGGTTGCTCAGGTGAATGTAAAAGATCCCATGGCATTTATCAAAAAGATTAAAGGGTTGCTTTATTTATATATATATATATATATATACATGTTGATATATTACATCCTTTTCATTCTATTTACATTTCTACAATATTCATGACATTTACAGTATTTAAAATATCTGAAATACTTTACATCTTCAGTTTCACAAACTAACATATTTCATTCTATCACCATCCTTTTTCCACAACCATTTTTTTACTTCAACCAACACATCTTCATCGCACTTATTTTTATTGTACAGCAATTCATCACATCTTCTGTTACACACCAGGCATACTATTAACATCAATATCCTATCCATCTGTCAATTTTACATTTTGTTTTGTTTTCATATTTTCCCATAGAACATTATATTCTTGATTATATTTCATAAAACTTCCCACCATAGGTCTCAACATTTTAAGAGACCAATGTGGAACACAAATCCTAGCAATGTGTGACAAACAGTCAAAATGTGGAACACCCTATTTTTGTGCTGCGTAAAACATGCCATAGGGCCGAATAGAACATTTTTTAAATTCAAAACAACACTCTTGAATCAGATACAAAACATTTATTTTACAAGCTGCATTATCATAACCACACCATAATTATATAAAACACCACTTCTGTACAAATCAAAAATAAAATCACAATGTCATTAATCCACTTGCTACATTTACATCTTCTAAACAGAATTGTTAGGATGCTGTTCTTGGAATACACGTTATCATACATTAGATACACCGGATGCAAACTTACTGTATGCTGCTGTGGCTTTCTTAGCAGCATCTAACATATGTTTTGGTAGCTTAAGATCACAGCAGTCTAGTTCTTCGTTCATTTTCACTGCTAATAATAGTTCAGTGTTTTTATATTGAGAGACTGTCGCAATTCAGTTTTGGGAGGGTAGCCTAATGGTTAAGGTGTTTGCCTTACAAACACAAGGGGCAGGGTTTGAGTCTCACAAGGGATAATTAGCTAGGCTTAAAATGGCTCACAGGGGCAGTTAGCTTAGTACTAATCTATGAACCTATGAACTTTCTGCACCATGCTAAATGCTCTTTCAGCTTGTGTATTTGAGTGCAGCAAGCAAAGCAGAGTCATCATAAGCTGCTTAAAGAGTGGCAGTTTCCCATCAATGCAAAGGTCCCTCAGAAGATGTGCCCAGTACTTGGACACACATGAGTGGGCCCCATCTACTGGACCTGTCAGGTTTCCTGTGTCCTCAATCTGATACTGGGTAAATTCATCAATTTATTGTTCAGCCTCAGCATAATTTTCACAGACACCCAGATGGAAACCAACATCCCTGACAAGTCCTGAAGAAATATCCAAATTTTTGGTAGGATTAATAAGAAATGCAGCATCTTTCATTAAGTGATCCTACATGGGAAAATTTTTAAGCACTTTCTGCAGCACTGTAGCATAAAATGCTGCAACTTTTTCATAAAAGTTAAATTCAATAACTGTGCCAGCAGTTTGTGCCAAATCAATCAGTGCATCAGGTCCCAGTCGGTTGAGGTGTTCCTACCTCATCTCCCCCTGAATGCAGCTACATTGTCTGCATTTATATTCCACCTGGCAAGAATGATAATACTCTAGAAAATATCTTACATTGGCTAGCTTCTAACTATCCCCAGGAAACCATTGTCTTGGGGGACTTTAACATAGATTGGAACACCTGTTCCTCTGAAACTCCCTCCACCCATTTAAACCTCCACGGGTTTACTCAGATCATTGCCATCCCCACCAGATTTAGCAAAAATAGACTCAAAGATAGTATCCTTGATTGGATACTTATTAAGAGCCACCCCTGAAAGTACAAGTCAGGTACATTACCTGATGATCTAACTCATCACTGCCTTACCTATATTATTAGGCTCAAAGCCGATATTCCCAACAAGTCCACCTACAAAACTATAAGAAGGAACTTTAACGTTAACAACTTCCAAAATGAACTCGAAGCATGTAATTTGAATGTCTCGAAACGACTCCCATTACAAAAAGCAGTTGAGTACTTTAACACCAGATTTCTGGCTATCCTTAACCACCATGCTCCTACCTGTACCTTACGTGTAAAAGCCACAGTTGCACTGTGGCTATCTAAAAACCAAAAAACAAAATTAAACTAAGAAAATGCATGGGCCAGGTGGCATGTTACCAAAGCTCCTATGGACCAAGTAAAATACCAGCAGCTAAGGAACCAGACCAAAATTCTAGACAAAAAAAATTATTACACCCTCCTACAACACAAATATCGACTAAAACCTAAAAAGTTCTGGGCTGGTATTAATCTTCTCCATCTAGGCCATTCCACCACTCCTACCCCATCAGTTGCCCTTGATAAATCCCCTGTAGAAATTGCAAACAACTCCTTCTTTACTGAAACTATCTGGTCTCTAGCTACCCATCTCACTCCATCAGACACAAACACCAGCTCTGGCACATCTAGCCCTGATCCACCCAGCACCCAACCCACCTTTACCTTTCAAACCATACCTACCAACTTGATACGGACCTTACTCAAAAAGCTAAAACCTACTACACTAGCTGCTGACTACCTCCCAGCTGAATATCCTCAAAAAGCAGCTGTTGCCATAGCACTTCCCATTTCTATTCTGATCAACAGATCCATCTCAGAAGGATCCATCCCAGCAATATGGAAAATATCATGTTATACCTCTCCATAAAGGAGGAACTTCCGCAGAATTATCTAACTTTAGACCTATAGCCATTCTTTCACCACTAGTTAAAATCATGGAAAGATGCACACACAAACAAATCATGCACTTTCTTATTCAAAACGGAAAGCTCGCCAACTCTCAGCACGGGTTTAGGCCATTCCACAGTACCACCACAGCTCTTCTATCTTTCTCCAATGTCATCAATCTTCATCATAACAACAACAAACTATCTTCGGCACTCTTCCTAGATCTCTCAAAAGTTTTTGATATAGTCAACCATCAGCTACTGCTCAATACCCTACCAACCATCGGTTTAGACCAACACGCAATACAATAGTTTTACTCCTACCTAAACGGTAGACAGCAGGCTGTCTTATGGCAGAGCAAGCTGTCATCCCAACTTCCTCTAATCCTAAATGTCCTGCAAGGGTCCATACTAGGTCCCCATCTTTTCTCTATCTTTATCAATGATCTGCACACCACCATCCCAGGAGCCACTGCATCCAATATGCAGATGACTCAACGCTAATATGCTCTGCCTTCAGTCCTACACAACTTCTAACCCTCACCCAGACCACTTTCAGCATGGTAGAAACATGGCTAGCTAATCGCCGCCTGCTTCTAAATCATAACAAAACCAAGCTACTACTTTTCTCCCCTAACCGTAGAATTTCTCCTCCTTCCTTCAACGTCAAATCTAGCAATCTCCCCTGATGACCATACAAAGCTTCTAGGCATAATAACAGATAACCTTAAATTTGATAAACATGTCAATCACACAGTCTGTCAACAAAAAACTTGGCTCCCTGTACAGAACCAAACCTTTCCTCACTCCCCCTCCCAGCTAGGGTAGCTATTGCAAGATCACATCTCCTCTCTACCCTTATGTATGCCTCCCCTGTACTCACCAACCTATCCAAAACTGATCTCAACAAATTATTAGGATGTTACAATCATATAGCCAGATTCGCTACTGGCATGGCTTTTAGGACCCACCATTGCCAGAACCTCAAAGCACTGGGATGGCTAAAGTATCCTACCCTTCTACAGTTCAACTAGCTTACAGTAGCACATAAAATACTCCATCAACCTGATAACACCCCTGTCCTCAAAAATATTCTCACCCCTCATAGTGCCCCCAGGCCATTACGCTCAGCTGATAAACTAATGATACTGACCCAAAAATCCAACAACTCTGCAGGCGATGTTATAGTTGCCAATTCAACCGGTAAAATCCGGAATCCACTCCCTACTACCATTACCAAGGAAACCTCACTACCCCTATTTAAAAGAGAACTCAAAAATACCTCACATCTCATTGACTGTGCTCTTGTTCTAAACCTAACAATTTCACTAATACGTGTCTTGCTACCCAACCTGCTGTTTAGCCAAGTATCTATGCCTCATAATATTTGAATGTCTAAGCACTGTGAATTATGAGATATGATTGTATTCCTTGTTCACATTTTCTGATACATCTTTGCCAATCAGATGCAAGTCTGCACATTGTGTATATTGATATCTGTCTGTATTCTTTGTCTATAATTTTCTAAACATGTCTGCCTGAGTTTATCACTCAGTGATGTAGGTACTGTCTCTTTTTTGTTATGTGGAGCTTTTCTCCGCGGGACTCTGCTGAAAATGGACATATATCCAGTCGGACTATCCCAGTCAACAAATGTAAAATAAAAATAAATAAAAATATCCTCCTCATGGCTACTCATGTACTGTTTAACTTCATAACCAATACGCAGCTCACTGTTTGGCAGAACACAGCTACCATCAGTCAACAAAAACATCACTGTGCTTGACTACTCTGACAGCAGCTGCAGGTCTGAGGAGTCCTACAGCATACTGCTGCAGGAGTTTATGCACAGTAGCATGCAGTGTCAGAAGCTGACTTTCGCAGCTTTGGAAGCTGAATGTTGAACTCCAATAAAAGTTCCAGTGCATACTTAAACATAGAAACCATATGGAATTCATGACTATGTATGTGTTTATAGATCGTCACTCTTAGTAAAAATATGAATTTAGAGCTGGCCACATAACCAAAGTTCTGTTAATTACCTTCCCCAGTATCAGCCATCTAGTAGGTGCATGTCTAATAATCTTGAGGGGGTCAGTATCTGTGAATAAAGCAAGTTCTTGCAGTTTTGTTGTCTTTGTGCACTTTAACACATCAAATACAAGTTCTTCAATTGGTGACTGTAGTGCTTTTACACCAGCCTTACTACATAGAGCTGCCAGGTGGGCACAGACACCCCACATTTATAATGGTAGGCTTCACCTCCTTTAAATGAGATAACACAGAATTGTGTTTCCCATTCATTGAGGCAGCATTGTCTAAAGAAAAGGCCACAACGTTGGAAACTGAAATGTTAAATTGTGTCAGAGTGGACATTAAAGCATCAAACAATGCTTGCCCAGTTCCAGACACACATTCTGGCATGTTAAGGAACCGTATTTCATTTTTGCCTGCCTTTTCATCAAGGTAACAAACAAGGATCAATAACAGTTTGTCATCACCCAAGTCTACTTTGGTCGATATACACACAGAATGGTGATTTCCGGCAGGCAGCAGCAGCTTCATTCTGGTAGTGAGGCCCTAAAACATCCCATGCAATACAGGCTGCCGTTGTTGCTCAACATGTAATTTTCCTGAGAACATCTTGATCCTCATGACAATTCTTCATAAACTTCAGGATGTGTACTCCTGCTGCAAATGCCAAGTTGTGTTTTGCAAGGAGTGAAATAAAGCCAACCTCTGCTTCAAACACCTTTGTACTCGCAAAACTCTAAGGTCCAAAAAAGTATGCCATAGTCGTTCCAGCTGCATGCTTGCAATTCTGTGTTTCTTGCTGTTGGCATGTCATTGCATCAGCAAAAAAGAAAATCTCTCCACGCTGTCAAGCCAAATAAAATTTATTAAAAAGCGACAAAGCTTTGTCATTTTTGAATGCATTTTATTTGGCTTGACGGTGTGGAGAGATTATTTTCTTTTTTGCTGTTGCTTTGGTGTTTTTCTCTTCACTTTATTGCTTGTTCCACATTTTTACTGTTTGGGCATGTCATTGCATATCATGTCGGGCACCAGGATGGAATGTGAAATTTGTGTGTTACAGGTATTGCAGAAAGTATATTTCAGGCTATGGCCACTCACAGAAAGCCAGTCAAAGGCACTCACCAAAACTTGGCTGAAAAACTGCATCTCCTCTTCTTTGGAGTGTCATCTATAGCCATATCCCTGTCCTCATCGTAATCTGGGTGGTCTGTACCTAGGTTTGTAAAACAGTGGTGTTACTGAACACAGAATGAAATGAGACTATACTGCAGAAAGTAAAAGTAGAATCATCTCCTGAACATCTAAGATATGGGGCAACAGGCCCACAACCTACCCACATCACTGGAAATTTCTGGTCTTTGCACTTTCTCCTGCTCATCTCTGCCCCTTTTGCTAACTATAAAGGCCTGCATGATCACTTTATTAACTCCCTCGGTTTGACAATGACACTTGCAGTCCTCTGGTGCTCCCTTGTTCACCTAACCAGTGTTACAGAAGGGAGAGTGATTCATTGCAAAATGACATTTCCAGTATGATCAAAGCACTCTTGATTATATCTCAAAATTCATGCTGAGGATAAACAAACCCAGCTTAAAAAATATACTTGCAAAACACTTCAAATTACAGCATGAAATGCACCTAAACAGTAGCAATGAATATATAAATGACATCATGACAATAGTACCTGCATTTCAGTCACAACTTCAGAAGTGTGCTAGTCCTGTCCTCCACCCTGATGTGCACCTGGCAAAGGTGCCTTGAAAAGTTAAACTATGGCACTCAGTACTTTTACAAGAATGTGACATTTCTGAAATGTCATGAACAGTCATGACCAAAGAATGTAAGCTCTCACATCTTTAACTACAAAAAAAAAAAAACTCACATACCCAAACAACAACATTTGTAGAGCAAGAAATCCTAATATCCTACTATAAAATCCAAACAGCACACTACCTGCAAAATATTATAAATATACAAAGGCTGCAGTAATACTGGCATAAATGTGCTACAAGATATTGCTACTATTACCCTGAGGCATTGACAAATTAAGAGAATGTGCATTAATAAACATTTTCTAAAGTAGAACTGTATAACTGTCAAGTGACATGCATAACATTTTCGCCAAAAGACACCAGTATAGGCCTCAAATTAGGGACAAACCTAGAGATTAGGTATACTGAAAGTATTAGTGAAAACTGAGACATTAACAGAATAGAGAGACAATGAGAAACAATTTTATTAACTGTGTAGTGCACAGCTAACAAAATAAATCCTGAAAGAGTATTGCATAAAAATATTTCAAGCATGGGCAGTAATGTACTTCTAGCCTGCCAATATACCAAAACACTTGTACCCATGATGTGTTCAGGCTGTTCTTAAAAATATCAAAACTAGCACTTGCTTTAATATAATTTGGTAGTCTGTCCGCAGCACTTAAAATAAAATGAAAGCATAGTAACTGCCCTTTTCCAAAATGTAAGTGACTGTATTGCACTGCTGGGTGAAAAAACACAAGGTACACAACACTACTTTTAGCAATATTGCAAAACAAACCCAGATACCTCTAATCATTTTGTAATACCCTTAATAAAAATTAGCATGCCTGTACAGTAAAATAGATATAGTCTAAAGACAATAGTAACCAAAAGAACCATCAGGAGGATAATTGTTACATCGATTGTTGTGCAAATATCTGACAAAACAAAAACTCAAAAGCTTAGGGTCTTAGGCCTTGCTATGAGCATGCATTGTAAAACCAGTATGACAAGCAAAATAAACCCTACTTCAAAACCTGTTAGGACAAGAAATCTGTACAAAGCTTAATATACTTTGGAGACAAAGACTCAAAAGAGGGATACATTTTAAATATTGCTCTTATAAACCTGGAAAGCTATTAAAACAGGACTTGTATATTTGCATTTTTCTAAAGGGTATGAAATCTGAAACTCAAAAGCCACTTAATATATATTGTGACTTTAAACTACACAGAATCATTTCCCAGACAAACAGAACTCTTATAAGCAACAAACTAAAAAAATATAGAGCAAAAACCTGGCTAATAGGATACATTTTAAATATTACTCTTATAAACCCAGAGAGCCATTAGAACAGGACTTTTGTACATATTCATTTTTTAAATTATATGAAATCTGAAACTCAAATGCTTCTTAACATATAGTGATGTTAAACCACACAGCATTAATTTCCCAAACACATGTCATGAGCAACAAACCAAAAAATATCCACCACTTCCAACAAAAATGAAGCTCAGCTTTTTTAGTACAGATGTACCCAATCCCCAGCTCTCGAAGATCAGCGACTCTCGTTCGGTGCTGTCTCATTCTTCCACAGAACAGACTTGACAAATCCTTCCTGGCTTCCTTTTCCAATTATACAATGACCCACGGCACAAACACACTAAGCTTCAAGTCTCCAAAGAGCCCTGATCCAAGATAAGCTTCTTGTATCCTGAAGTCCTTTTTAAAAGCATTTTTCTGGCATGAAAACCATTGCCAGTGCATGATTGGGTAAGTATTTGGGAGCTCTCATAGGCTTGCGTCCTCAAGAACACTTAGTTGATTGGTTCGTATACCGTGATTGTGATTGGCTGCAATTGCAGTATATGAGCCAATCAAAAACCTTGTAGCACAGCCAGTGCTGTTCAATGTGGAACAGCAGAGCAGTTATTTGATTGTTTTGTATACCGCAATACCAACTGGCAGTAATTGTGGTATACTAACTAATCAAAACTTGTGTAAAGGAGCCAAAGCTGTTCAATGCAGAGCAGTGGAACAGTGTGCTCATTTGGGACTGAATGTGGCGCATTCCACACAATCCAGAGCACTTCGCTGCCCAGCTTCCCACTTAAAACCATTCTGATTTTTTTTTAAATCTTCATTCTTTTTACAATCTAAAAATACTGCTTTGCTGTTTCATCTTCATTACAATTATTACATTTTCTTTCCTCCACAGCTTTATATTTCATACAAATTTTTACAAGCAACTTATCTAATAATCTCCCCGACTTCATAAAACTCCTGAAATCTTTCTCTTCTATTGTTATTGCTTTTTAAAATCTCATCCTTATTATTTTACTATGGATATATTAAATACTGTTGTTGCATTATCATGCTATACCATTCCTTTCTATACCTTTTTAATGTCATAGATTTTAATTTTCCATAATTTCATTATCTTTATTTCAATCATCATCTCCTTTTTACTTTTTTTCTTTTCATTTTTATTTCTCTCTTTATTTAACAAATAATATCTTACTTCATCTTCATATTTTTAACACCCAAAAAGGTGTACATATGCCAGAAAGGCAATCGGATTTTCAAGCCTTCTTTCTTGTTATAATTCCCTAAATAACTGGAATGAGCCTTTATCCCCATCTAAAACCAAAATATATCTTACAATTCTGTTTTCATTTTTCCAGAAAGCATATGGGCCTGATTCCAAAAGCTAACTAGGCATCAACCCCTATATCACTAGGTGGGTTGCAAATTGGCTCACAGATAGAACCTACAGAGTGAAAGTAGTGGACTCCAAGTCAGACTGCCAACCAGTCACGAGTGGAATTCCACAGGGATTGATCCTTGGGCCTCTTATGTTTGGCATCTACTTCTCAGAAGTCCAGGCCAACACGGAGGGACTCTGGCTGACCAAGGTCACAGACAACTGCAAACTGGGAGCCATTATTAACTCCCCAAGTGATGTAGACATCCTACAGAAAGGCCTCACTGAGGCCAATGACTGGTGTCAAAACCATGGCCTTAAGCTTAATACCAAAGAATACGTCATCATCCCCTTTGGGAAAAACTCAGTACCCACTAATTACCACATTGATGGGAGCCCACTGAATACTGAAACATAAGAGATCTGGGGACACAGATTGACAGCAACCTCTCCTTCGACCACCGCATTGCCACTGTGGTCAGAAAGTCATTTTATGTGGTACATCTCATTACCAAGTGTTTTGCACCCAGGAAGAAAGAGGTCATCATCTCTCTCTCTACTCTTCCCTCATTAGGCTAATCATTGAGTATAATATCCCATTTGGCTAGACACACGCAACAGCTGGAAAGGCCACAAAAGTACCTCATGAAGAGGATCCTAGGCCTTAAACACATGTCCTACATGGACAGGCTCAAAAAACTCCAGCTATTCTCTGTCTCGTATCATCTACTAAGAGGCGATCTCTGATTGACTTACAAAGCCATGACTGACCCAGCTCTGTTAGAAATGCTACATCTAAAGAAATCCCTATCCCTCTGCACCACATGCTCCAAAGACCTCAACCTCATTACCACAATCAACAGAATATGCTGGAGGGACAGGTTCATAAGCCAGAGACTGCACATGCTCTGGAATAGACTTCCCATACATATCAAGCATAGAACCTCACTGGCCGTCTTCAAGAGAAATCTTGACAAGTGGATGGGAAACAGAAAGGTTACCCCGGAGATTACTCCAGTGGCTCTACTTGATAGAGGCACTGGGAACTAACGTTGGGCGACATAATGCCCGGGCACTTTTATTGGCTAGGCTTGTAAAGGCTCCAGGGACATTAGCCTAGTACACACCTATGAACCTAACTGCAGACAGCTCAGCACATTGAAGGAGGACTTCAGTGCACCAGCTAGAAGCAATTTCAGAAGGGATGCTGCAAACAGCCTGAGTACTTATTTACTCAGTATAGGATAATTATAGATTCTGCACGTCAGTTGGATTCCAAAACAATTTGTGTGTGCCCAATGCAACCGAAATGTGGCAAAGAAATGTTGACTTTTTTCCAAATTCCTTGGCAAATGCCATACTGCAATGCAGGAAAAAGAAGCTATTCCCATGGAATCTATAATACCTACCAAAAAAATGCTACCTGCAGTGAATGCACCACAACAGGCTGTAGTCCTGCAAGCTATGAAGGAGGATCTTGTTATGAGTCCTAGAAGACAGCCTGGTAAACAGAGAACCAGGATATAACTAAGCTAACTCTCAGATCAGGAAATCACTGACAGGTACTGCTTAGACAGACATCTGGTGCAGGGTATGTACAATGGGTCTTTATTACAACGTCAAACTCACAGGAGTCTGAACATTGTAATATCAAACCCAAATGTTTGAAATACAAAAATAGCGAAGCCAAGGCACACAGATTTTTTTCCAGGGGAAAAAAAAAATCGGTGGGCCATTTTTAGGGCTTTGCTATTTCCTCCACTGTGGTGCGATCTCGAAGTTGGTATATTTAAGTAGGAAGGTGGGGGACACAGCCCCCCATGTTGGGGGTGTGTGGGGGGGGGCAACGCCCCCCACATTAGTTTAAGTTTAAAGTGTAAGTGGGTTTTTTTTTTTGTTTTTTTTGTAACGGAACAGATTTTTTTTCCCCTGGGGGAAAAAAAAAAATCCCTGTTCTGTTTTTTCATAGTTATTGGGTTTCGAATGTCACGGTTCGATATTACAATGTTCAAACTCCTGTGAGTTCGACGATGTAATATAGACCCGTGTACAACATATGTGCCCCACACATCTGTGGGTAATTGTGAAACAATCCCATACCTTTTGAAATGAAAGTCTGTCTGAGCCTAGGTGTACTGGTATCCATGATATTCCAACATATAGGAGATGCTGTAGGAGTGTCACAGACAGGCTGCCAGTTATACTGGCACACAATTCCAGGCAGCAATGTGCACCAAGTTAGATGAAATCAGAAGAAACAGGTACAGGCAATGGGGGATGTGACCACAAAACCAGGTTCAGGCAACATGGCAGTGTCTGACAGACACTTTTGAGTCATGACAAGCCACATGTGCACGAGTACACACATTAAACATTGATGTGCAGATGCTGCCCCACAACAGCAGCGCATATTCTATCTAATGGCAATTACCTGCTAGTTGTATATACTGAGCATCAGTCATAACATAATTCTAACATATAATACAAACATATAGAAATCTATCATGACGTGGATCATCAATTCAGGCTACAAGTGACAAAAGTATGCGTAAAGACTCATAGTGGTGTATGCGTATTTTAGCAGATAACAATGGACACACATCTGTGAAACACATTCCTATCGGTCCACTATTAAAAGATGCAAACAGGAAATCAATTCAGAGGATAATGTAGAACTGTTGTCAGTATCACAAGCAACATATATTAGTGTAAAGTATGAATAAACTCTAATGTACTAAATGGAGTCACCTATGGTTAGTGAAAACATCAGACTCCCATAGCATCAGACTTCACAACAGAGACAGATGACATTGTCGGTGGTCTGCATAGCACTCATCATTGCCATGGGGTGAGATTGATGCTATAGGACAGAGGGGATCAACTGTCAGTGTTACTCTAACATAGTCTAGGGTGCCCATGCTGACTGCTCAAACTGCCGTCCGGTCTTCTCCCAACACTTATGGAAACACTTGGACGAGATTGCTCCACACAGGAGACTAATGAGGTGATGCAACCATGTAGTGACACACTGTGGAAAGGACAATGGGTGTGAGTTGACTGACTGGTCATGACTGCTGGCCCACAGTGGACTGGCCAGCAGCAAATTTCTGTACAAGCTGCACCATAGACATTGATGCCTGATGGGTGAGGCTTGGTCTGCTGGGAGATGGCCTGCCTTTCCCATATGGCACTTAGCTAAGCAGTCATGGTACGCAGAACCCTGCTAATACTACAGCTCTGCTAGGTGGTGCAGTGGTGCAGCGGCTAATGTTGTCACCTTACAGCAAGAGGTTCTCTGGTTCAATTCTTGGCTGGGGTGCCTTCTGTGTGGAGTTTGCATGTTCTCCCTGCATTCGCATGGGTTTCCTCCAGGTACTCCGGTTTCCTCCCACAATCCAAAGATATACATCTGGAGCATTTCTCCCCGGGCCTCTGTTGAAAATAGGCTATGTCCTAGTCGGACTTTCCCGGTCAACAAATGTTAAATAAATAAAACAAAATAAAAATAGTGCTGCTGTTACCAGGGATTCAGCGAACCAAGACAGAGATAACATGCTTTCATTATATACAGACAATGCCACCCTGACCTCATTGTGTCTGCACTCCTCTCCTTCACGCAGCATGCACAGGTGGTGTGCAACATGATCCATGGCACTGGCAAGTGTGTGAATGTCAGATCCACAAAGTCACTGAGAATGTTTTTTTGCCTGTAAGAGTAGGCGGACACCCTCTGACATGTGCCCATGCACACCAGCTTCACTCCTATGTCTATTGCATCAGGCTGCATTGCTGTGTTGTGGGGAAGTGTTAACATCCCCAGCATACTCAAACATGGGGCTGTGGTCCACAGGCCTCATCTTGTCCATCATCTGATGTCCCCTCATTGTCAGAATGGCTGGGTAATTTTTCCTTCACATCCAAGGCTACAGACTCATCCACATGACTGTCACCTTCTGGGCTCGACTGTATCACTAAATTTGTGTTCTGTGTGCCAGGGGCAATGCTACCATACTGAGACACCTCAGATCCCACATCAGGATCAGTGGATGGGGTAACGGAGGATGAAGGCAGTGGATGTACTAAATGAAGAGACAGATGACACAAATCAGGAAAAGGTGTTTATATCACATGCTGGATATCATTGCTGACATATGCCGCATATATATCTCTACAATGTTACAGATAAGGACTTACTGGGAGGTCTTGTTCAGGTACAGCCCACAGAACTTATATAACAGAGAGTTGACGATTATGTTACATATGCTACATATGTGACATATGAGGAATAAAAGTATAACACACACCTGAGATATTCCTGTGGGAATCCGGTGCCAGAAACTGGGATGAAATGCAACTGTTGTGGGGAAACAAAGGCAAACAGTTTCTGACATCACTGCATATGGTGAGTAGGGAGTGCTGAATACTCAGGGTGAGATGAAACCAGGTGTTCCAGGCCACACATGGCATGCATCATTCCATTGGAGGTAAAAAAAAACACAACAGTTAATACATACACATACCAGTTGGTCATGGCCAAGATGCAGGTGGTGGCTGTCCTGTGCAGGGGTAGAAGGACACAGTATTAATGAAGGACAACAAGAGGAGTTCCAGCAATGACATGTATGAAATAGGTAACAGCATACCAGTGACGCCCTCCTAATGCTGTGAGTTTGTCTGTCTTAATGTGGATCCTGTAGTGGGAAATTAAAGCAAACAGTCATATATCCAAGCAGTAGCCTAGGAACATGATAAAATATACAACACAGTAATATGATATGGCAATGCTCGTGTGACGTATGGTGCCCCTGTTAGTTATATGTCCTGTGAAGAAAAACAGCAAATTAATTTCATATGATACAGTTATGCTATGCAGTGCTGCAGCCTATGAATATGTTGGGAAAACATACCTGGTTTGTCTGTAAGTGCATCTGCATGTTTGGTGTCCCCTGAAGATGTACCTGTCATTTAGAATGTCAGGGAAATATAAATATGGTTGCATACACCACTGGCATGACAGGGGGCAGATGTAATAACAGGTAATGATCACAATAGTATATCAAGACACTTACTGTTTGTGTCCTGCTGTTGTGCAGAAGTGGATGGACCTCTGCAAATTAATTCAGACAATGCTGCACATGTTGGTTGCACTGTTATGTATGTACCAAATTTGTATGACAATGTCATTACAGTTATATTGATCATTGTGAAGAAACTAGACACTGTCATCTCTGCTAGCATGCCTGGCTAAAGTTTTGTATACAATTTCAATTTAACCTGTGCATTATATGCTATCATGACTAGCTATGACATTGTAAAAAAAGTTTTTACATGTTGATTTATAATCTATCTGTACAGAATGTTTTAAAGATTTGAACAGTGTGCTTTTACATTTCTAACTGTGCATGTTTGTGAAAAAAAGATTCTAAAGGCAAACTGTCTCAGATTCAGCTGATCTGCAGATGTCGTTATTGGAATGTTGACAGTTGCTATGTGTTGCTGTCAGAAGCTGAAAGACAGAAGGAACTTTTAGAAAACAGCTGTTGGATGAGTTTCAACATATGAAATGAAAATTAGAACTGGTGCAGTTGACAGACTAGTCTATAAAACAGCCTGCTGCAGACAGTTACAGAAGTCAGTTGCAATTAACAGCCAGCTGTGAGCAATTCACAGAGGTACTGTGCAGTGGATACCCAAAAAGGACTCCTCAAGAATTTTAAGTCTGCCTTTGCTCTGTTGTTGTAATCTAGTTTAGATCAAGGACAGTGTTCTTTATTTAGTTAGGAAATTATAAGTAACCAGTTAAATCAGTTGAGTTTTTCTGAATGTTGGATTTCTGTCCTACAGTATTGATTTCATTTTCCCAGTGATTGAGTTCTGTTTGTTTATTGGAAATTACTGTGTTATATTTATAATCATTTTTCTTCTTATTAAACATTTTTCTTAACTTACATTGTGGCTGGTCAATCAGTGTTTTCTTTACTGGTATGAGAGTGTTTATGCTTGCCTTGATAATTTCCTGGGCCACTTCAAAAGCCTGGCTGCTTAGGTCATTTGCTATTTGTTTTAATATCTAATTTTCATAATTGGACACCCCTTTAAAAGGGCATGAAGACACTCTGTGTCAGCATTACTGTATTAACTATATACTGAAAAAAATCAGAACAACAAACTGGGGAAGAAAACAAAAAAGTATGCATTAGACCAAGGTGCACTTAAATGGAAAATGCATTACAAATAAAATAAAATAAATTAAAGTAAGCACTTTTGTACAGGATAATACCTGTACTTCATCAGACAAATGACAAGACAATATTAAATGACATCCTTATATACACTCTCCCAAAATGCAACTCCAATAACCTCTGCCACATGGTTAATTAATAACTTAATTTCACAAAAAGCAGCAGATTACACTGAAACAACACTGTTAAAGAACATAAATATGAATGTAAAAATATAAATATGTCAGTAAATAAATAAATATGAATATATAAATATGTGAAAATATGTGAATGCATAAATACTTTCTAATGAATATTAGATTGTTAAAAAATTTGCAACATTATAAAATGCAACATTAAAAATAAAATCAGTGAAATGCTAAGTAAAATATGTATAGTTAATGGAAGGATAACATCCCACACAAACACATTATCAGATTTATAAATATATTAATGTGTTGATATATGGCTACTAAAATTGTATAAAATTGTATACAAATGAATTGTTGTGGTAGCTAAGATGTGATGCATTCAAGTATCCAGGAATTAATGAAATGTGCTCCATTGCATGCATACTTAAACTAAGGAGCCTTATAAGATAAGGATTTTTAAATACTACATTCCTTGATACAAGCGCCTTTATAAGGATGAAATTTTATAACTAATTTTATACAATTTTAGTAGCCATATATCAACACATGTTAATATATTTTATAAATCTGATAATGTTTTTGTGTTGGACATTATCCTTCCATTAACTATACATATTTTTACTTAGCATTTCATTGATTTTATGTTCAATGTTGCATTTTCTAATGTTGCAAAATTTTTAACAATCTAATATTCATTAGAAAGTCTTTTATGCATTCACATATTTATATATTCATATATTTATTTAGTGACATTTATATTTTTACATTCATATTTATGTTTTTAACAGTGTTGTTTCAGTGTAATCTGTTGCTTTTTTGTGAAATTAATTTATTAAGTAACCATGTGACAGAGGTTATTGGAGTTGCATTTTGGGAGAGTGTATATAAGGATGTCATTTAGTATTGTCTTGTCATTTGTCTGATGAAGTACAGGTATTATCCTGTACGAAAGTGCTTACTTTATTTTATTTGTTAATAATTTTTTCCATTTGAGTGCACCTTGGTCTAGCGCATACTTTTTTGTTTTCTTCCCTAGCATTACTGTATTATTTTGGAGCAGGGACACAGCGGGAAATCTGTGTTGGCCTTTCCCCAGAAGTGTTTGGATGTGTTAGATTTAATTTATTTAAGTGTGAGTATATCAGAGGTCTTAGCCTGGGACACATTGCTCTGAAATGTGTAATACAAAGTTATATTTAAGGTAGGCAGAAGTATACAGTCCAATCCCAGGCATGCGATCCTGTTGTGCACTTGAGAAAATTGTGAAATATTACTCCTGTTTAAGGGACAGGCTAACATTGGAGTCAGTAGTTAGGATTGAAGCTCCTTAGTTACAGACCAAGGATAGTGGGAGATGCCATATTATTATTTGCCGTTCAGTGGGATATTGTCCAGCCATCACATTAATTGGTGGCACTTTGGTGGGATATTAACCAGATGTCAAATTAACAGGTGCCAGTGATGTGGGATTTTTAATTGGACTTCAGTAGCCTATGGGTAGTTGTCATTAAGGTGTGCATACTCGAAAGCCACAAAGTAAACATACAGAATCTCAGTTCACCGCAGCTTTATTTATTTTTAGTTAGTTAGTCAGGGACAGCAGGCAAGGATGTCAGCAGAAGACTATAGTAAGCTGACAAAAAACAGTTGGCCAATAAGTGTGAAGTCAGAGGATTGGTGCTTGCCAACCTAATGAAGCAATGATTTCAGCCTTAGTTGCAGCTTCAGCTCAGACCAGCTGTTCAGAGGATATCTAGTTTGATATTAGGGATATACAGACTGCTGAGACAAGACAGTCCACCTTTTTTTCCTGAGGACCTGAGATTCCCTCTGGAGTTTTACAGACTGCACTTGGAGGCCAAAAGTCAGCAGAGAAATTGCACCTTGAAGCAAAACAACTGGAGACTGAAGAGACACTGCACCTGGAAGCCCAACAGGAAGCTGAGGAGAAGCAGCATCAATATGAACCAGAGGTCAGAAGTTTAGAAACTAAGGAAAACAAGAGACAGCGCCATCATGAAGTGGAACTTCTTACCATTTGAGCGGGTCATGGAGGTAAAGGGGAAGGGAATAATTGGACCCTAGAACCTGCAAAGGTCAGTAAACTGTTTCCTCAATACAAGGATGGGGTGACTTTGATAGTTTTATTCATATATTTGAGAGGGTATGTAAACAGTATGATGTTGACCTTGAGTTCTGTGTTCAGCTCCTGACTCCCTTACTCCATCGTAAAGCTGTACAGGCCATGTCACAATAGTCTGATGTAGATTGTTTGAATTATGAAAAAGTTAAGAACGGTCTTCTAGATTGTTTTAAACTAACACCTGAAGCTTATAGAAAAAAGTTTTTTGAACACACGACCCAAGGCAGATGAAAGTGTACGTGATTATATTTCTGATTTAAGTATTTACTTTCACAGAAGGGTGAGTGGGTGTCAGGTCACAACTTTTGAGGGACTGGCAGACCTTTTGATAAGGGAACAAGCCTTCAGTATGTTGTCCTGACATGAGAATCTGGTTAGCAGACAGTGCAACTCTGCAGAGGAGGTGGGGAGAAAAGGGGATCTCTACTTAACAGGCAGAGCACCAATGCATAAGAAAGGCATACTCAATGCTGCAAATTGATATAAGGGAACCCATGGAGTGCAGACTAAACCACTTCAACAGAATACACTAATAATAGATGAAACTACTAGTCTGAGTACATGGTTAGAGATTAGATGTTTCATGGGTAACTAGAAAGGCAACATAGCAGTCAAATGTCCATTGAGGCAAGGTAAGAAACAGAAGGTGAGGGAGACACCAAGCAGTGATGACACACTGCCAGTGGTAAGTTGTTTGGAAATAACAGAGGTGCCAACTTATTACCAAAATTTATATTCTATCTTAGTAGATGGTAAACAGGTTACTGCTAAGAGAGACACAGCTTCTGATATAACCATTGTGAGGCCTGCAGTGGTTAGAGAACAGCAGTACTTACTTGAACAGTCCACTCCAGTCAGAGCTTTGGGAGGGACCTCATTCAAAATACCTTTGGCTAGGGTTCATCTTGACTGGGAGGCTGGAAGAGGAAGCAAGCAGGTAGGTATGTTTGAGGATATTTCTGTAGATATCCTGATAGAGATTAACCTTGATGATGTAGTACCTTGTGTGCATGCAGTATGGAGACAGGCATGTAGGTCAGGTAGCCTAGGGGAGACCCAGACTGATCTCAAATCTGAAGCTGGTACTGGTGTGGTGGCTGCCACAGAGAAGGAGCTATCCTGTAGCAGTAAGTCTGAAAGTGAGCCACAGCTATTGGTAGGTATGGATGTTCCCTTGAACACAGTGATTGCAAGGACAGAAGTGAGTGATAGTACCTAGACTGACAGTGAGGCACAACTGTCAGAAGTTACTAGACTTCCTGTGGAAGGGGAGCTGGTGTGTGAGGATATTCCTGCAGATGTCCTGACAGGGAATGATTGTGATGATGCAGTGCCTTGTGTGCATGTAGTGACACATAGTCAGGCTTGGAAACAGACATGTAGGTCCAGTAGCCTGGGGGAGACACAGATCTCATACCTGAAGTTGGGACTAGTGTGGTGGTTGTTTCAGAGAATAGTCTGAAAGTGAGCTACAGCTGCTGGTAGATACTGATGTTCCCTTGGACATGGTAACTGCAAGGATGGAGGGGAGTGATGATACCTAGACTGATAGTGAGGTACAGCTGTCGGAAGTTGCTAGGAGTCCTGTGGAAGGAGAGCTTATGAGGGTAATAAATGCAGAGTTGAGACAGGCTCAGCGTATGGACCCTACATTACAAAGCTTGCTGGAGATGGCTAAGGAAGCACTCAGGTTCAAGGAAGAGGGGATTCTGTATACAGGAACAAAGGTTTTGTTGTATAAAGGGTGGACTATTGAAGGTGGGCTAGCAGGCAAAGTAGATTGCAGTTGGTAGAGCCTAGAGCCTACCATCTGCCACTTCTGGCTAGAGTCCCTAATATTCTTTGTGAAGGTGATATTAAAGCAGAGAAGAAAGCTTGCTATATAGAAAGCAGAATCCTAAGAGAGGGCTGGAAGGTGAGGTAGTAGAGCAGTTGGTGGAGCCTAGAGGTTTGGTGGTCTGATGAGGAATATCTTGGGGAATTTGTTGGATATCTCAATGAAAATAAGTGGGGGATCGAACTTATGGTCAATTGCAACCAGGATAGGATTACTTTTCCGGATGTAATGGTCATTAGGGCCCCGGATAATACCCTTACTAAAGTATATAGGAAATTCCTCCGAGTATAACTCTCTGCGACATGCCTCCAGCTATCATCCTCCTCATATATGCAAAAATATCCCTAAATCTCAGTATATGAGGGTAAAACATATATGCTCAGCCGAGGATTCATATTTACATTTCAGAGATGACCTTACTAATAGGTTTAAGGAAAGGGGTTACCCAACTGGACACATTACACAAGCCCAGAATGTGGTTAATGAGATGAATAGGGATGAACTCTTAATATAAAGAGAAAGATTTTGATACCACAGGGAAACTTAGGTTTGTGACGACATATGGGAGGAACACAGGGGCACTTATTGATAGTGTTTGTCAGAATTGGAATATTCTTATGGCAGAAAATAGATTATCAGGGTTTCTTAGGGATAGGTGCTTCTTCTCATATAGGAATGGGAGAAACCTAGCATCATATTTCAACTATTATAAGCAGAGTAGCCCCAAATTAAGGGACAAAAAAACAAAGTATAATTGAAGGGAGGACTGTTAAGGGGAGCCATCCATGTGGGCACTGTAGGCATTGTTGCAGAATGCTGAAAACCACTTGTTTTAGTAGTAAGAATAATAGCGCAGTATTCAAGATTCTTTTTTTCGCTAATTGTAGCTCAGAATGGGTTGTTTATTTAGCAACTTGTCAATGTTCAGCCTTTTATGTTGGACAAATGTCCAGGGCTGTGAGACATAGAATATCTGAGCATATGAGTGAAATTAGGAACCAGCGTGATACTCACGCTCTCTTTAAACACTAACTCATATGACAGCTTGTTTTCAATTTACAATTATAGACAAAATTATTGGTTTGCAACAAAATAAATCTGGTTGGCATGAATTGCTCAATGTGAGGACAAAAAATGGATAATCAAATTAGGAGGGCTTTTTGCACCAGGGTTAAATGAACATCTGTGATTGGCTTTTGGACTGATGACACACTATAAATAGGGTGTATTTTTCTTTGTATTTTCATATTGATGAAGGCTTTGTAATATACAAGCTGAAACTGGTCTGTTTGGTACACTATATTTATGTTATTTTGTCTCTACGGTCTGCTGGTCATATTTTAGCTCTGCCTAGAGGTTAATGTCTGCCACTTCTAGCTATAGTTCCTGATATTCTTTTTGCAGGTGATATTGCTGTAGAAAAGCTGGCAAATGCTTTGCTAGAAATTTTCAGCAGAGTAGATTTTCCAAGACAGATACTGACTGACCAAGATGCCAACTTCTTGTCAGACTTGCTGACTTGTTTGTGGAAGTGTTGTGGTGTGAAACATATAAAGATACATATAAACATACCATCTCTAGACTAATAGTCTTATGGAGAGGTTAAACTCTGCATTAAATACTATACTATGGACATTTACAGACCAGTTTAAAAAAGGCAAAGTTAACCATTAAACCCAGTAAGTGTCAGGGGGTATGGCAAAGATCACTTACTTAGGACACAAAGTGGGAAGTAGTAAGATTAGGCCAGAACTTGTCAAAGTGGATGTTATTCAAGCATGGCCAGTTCCTGTTGCTAAAAAGCAAGTGAGAACATTGCTAAGGACAGCAGGGTACTGTGGAAATTTTGTGCCCAGCTATGATGCAGTGACAGCACCCCTTACTGACCCAACTAGGAAAAATAAACTGGATAAGGTAATGTGGACCACAGATTGTAAACAGGCATTCCAAAAATTTAAGAAGATTTTGGTAGGAATCCCTGCCTTGGCCAGCCCAGATTATAATGAATAGTTTGTTGTGCAAGTGGATTCTTTAGATTGTGGGGTGGAAACTGTGCTCAGTCAAGTTTCCTCAAAAGGAAAAGAACACTGCAGTGGGGTTAATAATGCCAATGCAAAAGGATTGCTCAAGCGAGGAGTGTTTTTTATTCCCAGACAGACCCATTCTTCTCAAGTGTTATTTTTCAAGGATCACTTGAAAACCATGCTAGACTCATGGTGGGGGGGGGGATGTGAATAAATTAGACACTCTTGTCTGTGCTAGCATGTCTGGCTGAAGCTTTATATAGAATTTCAGATTAAACTGTGTATTATATGCCAGCATGACTAGCTAGGATATTGGAAGTAAGTCCTTATATATTGATTTATAATCTGTCTGTACAGAATGTTTTAGACTTGAACACTGTCCTTTTACATTTCTAACTGTGCATATTTGTGAAGAAAGATTCTAAAGGCAAACTATCTCAGATTCAGCTGATCTGCAGGTGATGTTACCGGAGTGTTGACAGTTGCTATATGTCACTGTCAAAGGCTGAAAGACAGGAAGGAACTTTTAGAAAACAGCTGTTGGTTGATCTTTGAACTATGAAATGAAAATTAGAACTTAAACAGTTGACAGTTAGGCTAGTCTATAAAACAGCTTGCTGAAGACAATTACAGAAGTCAATTGCAGTTAACAGGCAGTTGTGATGGTTCACAGATGTAATGTTCAGTGGATAGTGGAAAAGGACTCATCAAGAACTGTAAGCCTGCCTTTGCTCTATTGTAGTAAATTAGTTTAGACTAAGTCTAAAGTTTAGTTTGCTCATTATTAACTATTTTTATCTTACTTGATTTATGTAACACACGTGTTACAGGGAATAAGATTTTAGAAACCCTTCAGTCCACAGAAAAAGGCATCATTTTTCCAAAAGAGAAGGTAGAAAAAAGAGGCAAGGGGCAGGTGAAAAGGAAGACATCAATATTAAATGTGGAAGGATTGAAGAACATTACTGTAAGAAAAAAAAGAAGAGAAAGACAGATGTTGACTACATGGCTCAAGCTGTGGATTTACAATACCAGCTGGATGAGAATTTAATACACAATGAAAACAGTGGGATCAATAAGACTAAAGGTGATGAAGATCTATCCTTTGTAACAATTGATAAAGCAGATATTACTGTATTAGAAACTGAAGATTCTTCAGAGCTGGCCAGCAAAGATATTCTTGTAATTGGAGAGTCAATTATTAGAGGAACAGATACTTATATTTGCAGAGAAGATAATGAATACCTAATAGTATTATGCTTACCAGGAAACAAAATAGAAGATGTGAGACAAGCCTTGGAATGCCTTAATGTAAGGAAGTACAGATCTGTTTTTATTCATGTCAGTGCAAATGATGCTATCTTCAAGGATGCTCTGACTATTTTTAGGGAAGTAGCAGTCCTTTTATATAGTATAGCTTGCACTGGAGTTAGGACATTTTTTCAAAAATCACCTCTAGAAAGGATAATCAGATCACTGTGAATGAAAATATTTTTGGGGTGAATACCTACATGGAAAAAGCCTAGTTCTGGGCGCACACATGTTCAGACAGGATGGAGTGCATTTATCAAGATCAGGGAACAGAATTTTTGCAGTAGATATTTTGCAATATTTGACAAACACCAAGTAGGATTTTTGCCAGGGCAAAAATTTATCAGTTCACAGATCGCAACATTCGAAACATCTCTGATGGTTGTTAATCCTAGAAGCATTAATAATAAAGTTTTTTATTGGAAAATTTGCTATGTTCTCACAAGATTGATGTTGTTATTGTTTGTGAAACATGGTTAAAGAACAATGACTGGAAACCAGATCTGTCAAGGTATAAATGTTTTTACTGCAACAGACATTCTAACAAAAAAATCAGGTGGAGGTATTATGAGAGAGATTAAAGATAGTTATGAGACCTGTGATTATTACATGTTCAGTGTTAACACCAATACTATACACTATGTAACTGTGACAATAAAGGCAATCCTGGAACATATAACAATTGTTGGAGTGTGTAGACTACCAAAGTCAAGTGCAGATGACCTAGAGGCATTAATACGTTTCTTGCATGAAATACAGGAAGGAAGAATAATATTAGCTGGGGACTTAAATTTATCAAAAACAGACTGGAATGATATTGATTCAGCAACATTAGTAAGGAAATTATTCACATCATATATTCAGGAACAACTGCTTCAGGTTGTAAAAAAACCTACCAGGGGACAGAACATACTAGACATCATTTGTGTTCCTAAAGAAATTACTGTTACTTCAAGTCAAGTTTAACCACTGGTGATGTGCAGTGATCATGATGTTATAAAAGTTAATTTGTTGCTAGATAAGTCTGACAAAATGAAATCAAAACCAATGCACAGAAGGTTAATTACCGATTATATGGAAGCAAAACATTCACTATGTAAAACTAACTGGAGTGAGGTATTCAGTGGAAAATCTACAGATGGAATGTGGAAAGTTTTGAAAGAGATATTATTTGAGTGCAAAAAATCAAAACGTTTAATATCAGGATCTAGGCATACAACATCAGGGGGATATATTTTCATAAGAACAAGATATCTGATTAAGGTGAGAGACAAAAAAATATAAGAAATGGAAGACAGGTTGAACTACAACTTTGAAAACTGAAATAAACAAGCTGGAGAAAAAGATTAAGCATAGTGTGAGACAAGATCAAGAAAAATTTGAAGAAATGTATATAACAATATTGAGTATAATAGGAAACCTTTTTGTAGATACATAAGATGTGGAAAGAGTAAAGACACAAACTGCATGGATTCTAAAATGTATTCTCAGATACAACAGATTATAGATATATTTACAAAATCGTACACAAAATGGTTTGGCTCCACAAAAGGGGTGATAAGTTGTCCTAGTGACATTCCGGTAACCCCAGATACTGGAATCAAATTAGATTATACTGAAAAAGAACTGTGCAAATTGGATCTAAACAAAGCACAGGGAGGAAATGGAATTAGTAACAATGACCTGAAAACACTTCAGCAAGAACTTATGTTACCATTATATCTATTATTCACCAAGTCATATAAATATGGGGAGATTCCTCAAGATTGGAGACGTGCACTTATTAAACCTGTCTTTAAGGGAAAAGGGGAGTAGGACAAACCTAGAGTCATACAGAGCCTTAAGTCTACTTTCAAGTCGTGGAAAAATAATGGAGAAGGTAATACTGGATAAGTTGTCAGAACTGGATAGGTTGGGACTTGAAACCATTTATCAGCAAGCATATGTTGAAAACAGATCTATTACCACCTGTAACATGATGTTCTACAATAATATAAATAACAGCTATGAATAAAAAATTGGCTGTGATGTAATTTATATAGATTTAACTTCAGCATTTGACAGGGTCATACACAAAACACTGACAATAAATCAGTACAACTAGGTATTGATGTACTCTTGATAAGATGGATAGCTGCATGGTTTACAAATAGGAAATGGCAAGTATCATACAGCAACTGGACAGGTGAAATCCCTGTTTTCAGTCAGGGTGTTCCACAAGGCTTTGTACTAGGCCCTTACTTATTTAGACTGTCCATGGGATTCATGAAGCTTGCACCAGGTGCAGGCGTAGCGTCGGCAATCTAACATCAAATATGGCCACATTCAGGTACAAGCTGTTTCCACGTGCACTACCTGCGTATACTATGCCAGCACAACTCCTGAGCCTTGTATGCCAATTACCCCATGAGCAACAGTGTAGCATGCAAATAAAGGTATGTAGTGATTCAGGAAGTGGTGCAGGCATAGTGTAAGCAAGCAGAAATGTAAACCATAGAAAACGGTTTACATTTTTGCAAACAAAATTGGAGCCATGACAGCTGACCAAACACATGTATTATAATGTTAATATATGCCAATGGCTAAATATATACCCAATGGCATAAAAAAAATGTACAAAATATAAAGTTAACATTTAATATATATATAGTCGCACTATCGCGATGTGGAAGCGCAGGGCAGCGGTGCGCTAAGGGGATCGCAAGGAATATATAAAAATATAGAATAAAACCGCAATGAAACATATATCATGATTTCCCCATAGTAGTCAATGGCAGGCATGCTACATCATACTCATGGCGCAAGGGTTGCTAAGGGGCAGTGACAGTGTTATGTGCAGTAGTTAGGAATTAGTAGGCAATGCCATGCAAATGAGAGGAGTAATACTGAATTGCAGATTTCCCGCTGGTGTAAGGATGCACAAAACAGCATAACGTTATAACACCGAGGTGAACCCTTGAGATAAAGATGACATCAAGAGAGGGGTGTGTCGCCATTGCTGTAAGCAAATTGGAGCACTGCTAAACCGCTCCGCCCCTAGCTAGGCAAAGCTGCAGGATAGGGGTGTGTCGAATTGCCCATAGCTATGCTTAGCTGACAGTACACAAGGTAACAGAGTATGAATGTGAACGGAGATGAAAACACGCATAAACCCGGTAAATGGGTATGGGCATTACGCACTGCAGCTGATACAGGAAGGATATAGGAAAGTAATAAGGAAATGCTGCAGCAGTGAAATTGGAGTACAAATGACTAATTAACACCTAGGAGCCTACAGTGGGCCACTGACCACAGCTAACAAGGCTGCAAGCAGCTACCTGCAGAACAGGGAAGGAGAGGGGCTGTACTGCAAAGAAAACAGCAAAGTGTCAAAGCAGAACAAAGGTGATATGCAGTATATCAGCTACAAGGCACATTTTGCCATGACTGGGTAGGGAAAGTTCAAAACAAGAAAGATGGCAGGTGGATGCATGCCTGATAATGGGTGGGGATCCAGGTCTAAAAGTGAATTAAAGAGCAACAGATTAATCAAGGCAGGCAAGTAGATCTCCACAGTAAAGGCCCCACACTTGCAGTACTCATTGTAAAACCCATAATTAAGACACGCAGCAGCTAGAATAGTTCATACACACCCACTTACATCAGCAGCATCCATAGCACAGTACTATAAAGTGTGAAAGCATCTCACACACATTTGTGTATTCTCATACACTCTGCACCAGTGGTGTATACAAATGGGGAACTTTTAATATGTACATGTTAGGGGCTGCCATAGCTTTGATCCACCAGCATGTGTTGGAGACTGAAGGTGGTGTGGAGGATGACACACACGACCACCACAGGCATCAGAGGAGGAGGAGAGTGTTCAGACCCAGGGTAACCTACCAGGGGCTACATGAGCTGGAGATAAGAGCATTACAGGGTGGACAGGGACACCCTACAGCAACTTGTGGAGCTGTGCTGGCCACGCCTCAGAGCAAGAACAAACAGAGGGGAACCCATCCCAGTGGATACGAAGGTATGTGTAAGCCTGAGAATACTAGCTACAGGTACCTTTCAAAGACCAACTGGGGATATCATGGGTATCTCACAGGCATCAGCATCCAGAGTACTACACCAGTTCATGGATGCCATGTTACCACATGCCAATGAGCACATATACTTCCCCCAAAAATAGGAGGAGTTGGCCAGCAATGTGAGTCTCTTCCACCGTGTGGCAGAATACCCGGAGGTACTGGGTGCAATCGACTGCACGCACATACACATCAAGTCACCACCCGATGAGCAGGGTAGGTGCTACATAAACCGCAAGGGATACTCCTCCATCAACTGCCAGGTCATGTGCAATGCCCAGGGCATTATCATGGATGTGTGCTGGCAGCCCTGGAAGCGATCATGACTTCATCTGGCATGCTTCACAGCTGTATCGGTTATTTGCCAGGGGGGACATCCCAAATGGCCACCTGTTGGGGGATGCTGGCTATGCACTGGAACCATGGATGATGACTCCCATCAGAAATGCACACACACCCATGCAGGAACGCCATAATGTGGCACACGCATAAACCAGAATCATCATAGAGCATGTGTTTGGAATGCTGAAATCAGGGTTCTGTTGCTTGGACATATCTGGTGGAGCCTTGCAGTACTCTACAGGCACATGTGCCCACATCTTCATAGTGTGTGCCATGCTACACAATATGGTCCTACGGAAACAGCTGCAGCAGGGACACAATGGTGAAGGCCCTCACAGCCCACCACCATTGCCAAGGGTTCCACAGGCACAGAGGTACTCAGACCATGAACACCCTGAGCCAGCCCCAGTAGGCAGACGGAGGTGTGCCCAGTATGCCCATGCCTTGGCAAAGTGGGAACGTATAGCACACACACTGACAGTGTAGGCACCTAGGGACTGACACCTTTCTCCACCTGCACACACAATACAAATGGATGGCACACACACAAGACTACCTGTAAATTGTCATGTATAGCAGTCTACTGTGTGCATCCAACATAGGCAGCCCTCAACTACTGCACACACAACAGCCATTGGCACAAGGTAAGTCAACACCTGAACAGTAAATTAAGCTATCAGCATATGCAGATACTGTATATATAGATTCATAGGTAGGTACTTGGCCAACTGCCAGAGGCCATTCATAAGGCCAGACAAAATGTGTCAGCTTTTGCCACCCCGCTGATTAATTAACCATCCCCCTGTGGAGCAGAGCCAATGGCGGGATCCCTGGGGTGCATCTACTGTTCCTCATCCGCCCTTCAATGTTTCTCTTACAGAGTGTTACTGAGGGGTTCTGTATAATGTAGTTAGGGATGTTGTTCCAAAGTATGGAGAGGGTCTGTGACAGGAAGCTGTCCCTCCGGCATCTTCTGGTTATTGTTGTGGCAAGGTCAGCTGACTACAGTGTGTGGCTCACTGTGACATGGATTCCCATAGGTGGAGCATATCCATCAAGCCTGAGGTCGGCATGGCTGTGTTGGCCAGCGGAGATCATCTCTGGGTAAACAAGATGCCACTGAGTAAAGCAGAAGTTCATTCAGCCCTGCTGCATAGGCCATATGTTGGAGGCCAGTATTCCCCTTGATGAGGTACATTCATGGACCCCCAAGTTGTTGGACATGTCCTCTGAGGTACATCTCACATGAGTTATTATACCCTACGATGGAAGTGATGAGTGAAGAGTAAAAGGGGCACTATAACCCCAGTATGTCTAAATGGTAATCCTTTAGTAATCAGATGGCCTACATAGAAGGATGTCCTAACTACTGTGGAGATATGATTGTCAAAGGGGAGATTACTATCTACCTTAGTCCCCAGATACCCCATTACCTCGTCTGTATTAAAGTGGCTGCCACTCATGTGTTAATATGTGGGTGCCAATTCCACAATGGAATGTCCATGAGGTTAGTGGCACTTGGCTGGAGGCCATGTCGATGGCACCCTGTGACGTTCTCTGTGAAGCCCCTTGAGGGATGTCCGTGTCAGCTGGACTATCAATCATGGCTCACAGTTTGCAGTCATTGCCAAACATGGTCTGCCGTAGTCCACCTGTGTTTGCCTGTATATCTGAGAAGTATATGCCAAACAGTAGGGCTCCCAGGACTGATTCCTGTGGGACACCAGTCGTGACTGTTCAAGAGTTGGACCTGGAGACCGCTAGTTGTACCATGTGGGTTCTGTGTGTAAGCCCGTTGGCAACCCAACCTGTGATGTATGGGCGAATGTACAGGCAGGTGTCTTTATCAATAATATCCGTGTGGGGCATGGTGTCAAAAGCCTTGGTGAGGTCCAGGTAGTATGTGTGAACCATCTCTCCAATCATCTAATGTCTTGGTGACTGTATGTAAGACATCAAACAGGTTCAGTAGGCATGAACTGCACTCAACCAAGCTGACCTGGGTTGGGTCACGTGTTTGAAGGTTACCAATGTCATTGTTAATGAGTGCCATGAGGATGCAAACCATACCATTGCAGATCAGGCTAGTCAGGCTTATGGGGTGGTAGTTACCATGGTCAGTTGTGATTTCGCCTTGATGGAGTGGAATAACCATTGCCACGCGCCATTGTATGGGCATGTAGCCTGTGAAGAGGCTGAGGTAGGAATGCTTACTTAGGTGGGGGGCAGGTTGTCTTGTACAGTTTGCAAGATGCAGTCTGGGACAACATCTGCCTCCATTGATGCTGTGTTCTGCTGCTACAGAGGGCCATTTCCACCTGTGTGTCTCTGATGTGTGGGATACTGTACCTTTTGGGTAGTGTAGTGGGCTCTTTAGGGGGTGAAGTATGCACCGAATGTATCTGCAAGGATGTTGGTGATATCAGTAGGGTCAGCATATTTTGTGCTATATTTCACCGGCACAGTGGAAATCTGTGTGTCACCACATAGATCCATGACATAACCAAAGAAGGCTTTGTGGTTATCTGTTGAATCCTTGCGTATTCTCCTGCTGATGTTAGCCTTGGATGATGTCATGAGGGACCTACGTATCATACTTATAGTGGTCACGGATGTCTGCCCTTCGTGGGATTTGCTGTGCGTCTGGAACACTATCCAACTTCTGTAGTATAGCCTGTTTACTGCAGAGGTCCACCAGACTGGTGTCCTAGTCTAGGAGGAGTGAATCTTGGTTTACCAGTGATGGCACTATCCATACATCCATGTAGGTGCTTATAGACTGCATCTGTAAATCTGTCTGTATTTTGAGCAGTGTTTCCCCCTTAGGGTGGGGGCTGTGAAACACCCCACCTCTGTCACTATTAGTGTAAATTAAGCTGTAGGAAAGGTATACACTGTGGTATCTATGGGTGGGGGAGATGTTAGGGTGTGGAAACAGTGAATAGTTCATGGTCAGATCTAACCAGTGACCAGTTAACCTCCGCTGTGGTGCACCTGTTGCCCATGTTGGTGATGACCACATCTAGCAATTTCCACCCCACGTTAGGGAGGTTACTACCTGATACAGGGCATATGAGGTGATACATTCCAGGAAGCGCTGGTCCTGGAAGTGAGTACCGGAGTACGTTTCCCAGTTAATGGTATGGTAGTTGACATCGACCAATGCCAGGGTGTGCGTTAGGACTGTCATGTTCTCCACTGTCTCCAGGTAGGTGGAGTGGAAGTCCTGGGTCATGGAGGGTGAAACGTAGCAATCCACATTGCAGTTGTGGCTGTTAGCTGCACATGGATGATCACAGAGGTATCATGCTGCCCCACTAACCTGGAGGTGTAGGTATCCCTGATGAATATGAATACAGCCCCTCCATGTCTGTCAATCCATGTTCTGTGGCTGAAATGTGTGGTAGGAGTTGTAGTCTGGTAGTGCTGGCATGCTCTCAGGAGCCTTAAGACAGATTTCAGTTAATGCACAGATGTTGATGTTGTCCATCCTGAGGAGTGCAGTGAGTGCATGCATGTTGTGATCACAACCCCTGGTGTTGAGTAACATAATCCTCATTGAATCTGCTATTGTGATGTTTACAGAGCTGGTATTCACCTTCGAGACTCACCTAAATAAGGCACCATGGGGGGGCGCCAATAACCTTGGCCAGTATTCCAAAGCATAAGGCTGACACATAGGCCGGTATGGTATCATTGCATGGATGTTCCTCAACTGTGCCTGTTTTTCATTTCCCCTGTAGGTAACCTACTGGTAAGCAATAGAATGCCTTAAACTTATACAAGTCTTCTAGCTTCCAAGATAGGCTTTTGGAGTGATTAAGTATGTGTTCTGTATGTTCTTGCTGTACTAAACCATTTCCTGACTACATGGTGAGTTCACACTGTATATTGTCATCTGAAGGTCTGTTTATTCACATATTATGGCTGTGATGGCCTGCACATTAGAGATTCACAGATAGCCTACTACCTATCTGCCCAAGGGCAATTAGAAGCATAGCAACAGTGTGTAGGCCTTCCCCGGGCCACTGATGAAGTAACAGAGCCTCCATCAAGCATACCCAATGAAGCAATTCCAGGCAGAGTTGCTGGAAGCTGTTGAAGACTGGGGTTGTGGAGGGTGATAAGGGCACGTAGTGATCTAAAGAGGGTATGTTAATGTGGCAATTCAACACCATTCAATTCCCCCAACAGGTCTTGCGGCTATCAAACTGGACAGGCTCCCCCACCCCCTGGCTGTATGGTTCTGGGACACATGATCCCAGGGGTGTATAGCCTGTTACCCATTCACACAACAAGGTTTCACTTGAAGTGTGTCAGTGAGGGGCTATGCCTAATGTAGTTAGGAATATAATATATTGTCTCACAGTACATTTTTTATATGTTGCTGTTTCAAGAGTGCATGAAGCTCAGTGAGTTTGGGGGCTCCCGCCCTTTGCTTAGCCTAGCTTACACATCGAAATCATTTAAATAGGAAATAGGCAGAAGCAATGTTAATGTCAACAGTGTAATGGTTACAGTATCCGCATAGTATCTGTGCATTCCAGGTTACAATCCCAATAAAGGCAGGGATGTTTATCATGTGCAAAGGTATACCTTAACCACAGCTTGCATATATAGGTAGCAATCGTCTGTATAATAGACATTCGAATCACCCATATAAACCCATTTGTGCAGGAGAGTGCAGTCAACAGAGAATGTAATGTTATGCCAGCATATAGTGAGATATTACGTAACTGACATGTATATATCCGGAGTAGTTAGCAGATATGGCCATGTTTGCGCGCACAGGTCATACGTTACTAAGTGTGTTTAACTGCGTTTAACTGCTGCTATAATGTCACACAAACACTTTTAAACATGCTTACAATTGCTTAAATGAGCCTTATTCTGCAGTAAAAGACATTCGTAAAGCATCGCAGGTGTCGAACCCTGGACCATACACACTATAGTCACGGGACATACCACTAAGCCATCCGAGGTGTACACATGTTTCATGGTCTTGAGACTACACCTCATACCATATGCATTTCACGGTAATGATCACAAATGGGACAGTGACTTTGGGTACATATGTACAGTACATTGTAATGTACTGTAGTTTGTGAACCAACACATTCCAGTCTATAGATGTATTACTGTTACAAATACAAAATAAATAAATATATATATATATATTATACAGTTACATCAATAGCCATATATATAAACATCCAGGAACACACTTTGTGACACAGAAGCACTCCAAAGGAATTTGAGTGTACACAACACACATGCAGCTCTGGTATTATAACAATTAATATTAACCTTAATTCACCATAGAAGGGGTGGTTGTTGTGTATTTGAATATTGTGGTGGGGGAGGAATGATGGGTAATGCAATCATGTATCAAGGAGGGCCTAGGTCGGATGTCCTATAAGTGAACTGAAGGGGCATACTTGGAGTATGGGGCAATATACAAAGGACACAAAGCAAGAACCTTACTCATTCATAATACGCCCTGCCATGTTGCAACACCTACTTTCACAAACATATGAACATTAACATGTATCAGACATATGTACACCAACTGTCACATTTGTTTTCAGTAGTGAGGAATGTCTGTAGCACAATGTATATTCTAAACACCATAACATTTGTACATATCTCAGATGGCTTAGTGGTAAAGTCAGTGACTGCGGTGTTCATGGTTCTGGGTTCAAGACCTGCAAGGGCTGTTAAATTATTTTGAGGGCCAGAATAAGGGCTTTTGAATGCAGGTGGATTAAAGCACTCTTAAGCAGTTGTAAGCGGATTTCCATGTGTTTGCATGATGGTAAGCAGCGCTGAAAGACGGTAAACGGAAAAGCGCTTCACACGTTTGACCTTTGCTTAATGTCGTGCAGACCACGGGCAAACCTGCCCACAACCGCGTAAATGTGCGTTATTCACACTTTACCTACCAGTGCCTACTCTGAGAGGTAAAATAATAACACCTTCCAGGAGTAGATCCAGCAACCATGTACTCCATCCTCAGAGTAACCTAACACTAAGCTACCTGGGCTGTACCTATCCCAGTTGTGTATGCAGACAGGTTAAAACACAAAAGGGAGGGATGTGTTGAAATAGGGCAACCCTCTATGTACCCAATTAAAGGTGTATGCTCATATATATATATATATATATATATATATATAGATATATATAGATATATATATATATATATATATATAGAGAGAGAGAGAAATACATAGAGACATGGCGATATATACAGGTCTACATATATATGTAGATATATAGATAGGTTAAAAACCTCTATACATCTATGGAGGTACAGACAAACGTATGCAATAAAGTATATATCTATATACATACACACACATTTTATATATATATATATATATAGTATATACCATAGCAATCACACATTCCACCCTCCCCCGCCAAACAATATGAACATAACATATGATGAGTATATGCCAATACACTATTACAAATATGTTCTATGGACATAGCCACCATCACAACTGCTATGACTGCAAATATTCATGACAGAATTACACAGACAGCTTTCATTTTTCAAATCTTAATTACATTCTGATGTATTGCCAAAAGGATTCAAGGACTAACAGTGCCTGCATGCTATACAGGAAGCATTTAATAGTGCCTTAATGAATCAACTTGCAATTACCACAGTATTAGTCCACTAAGGGATAGGTGTTCACATAGGGAAAGAACACTCACACAAATATAGACGTTGTATAAAAGGGTTTCCTACACACCTGCATGTGCTATGTACACACAACATCTACTCCACAACCAAAATAATTACATTAATACATACTGTCATACCATAACCAATTATGCAACTACTGTACATCTGCTGAAACCTTAACATACCTGGACACAGACACACTAACATGGCCCTATGTGAAATAGTTGCAGTTATACAATTGAACAGCTGCTGATGTAACAGGGTTTGTATGAACTAATCCCGTTTCAGAGGGTTGAAAGGTTCGTACACCAGGAAGTTTTACAGAGTACTGATCATTAGCACAGTATGATACACAGTAATACCAAGCTAAATATGTCTGGTAAGCACACTGTAAACCCCATAACATTATATGCATAACTATGCAGCCTTGAGCTGGTCAAACAACCTGGACAGACTGAAACATATGCAGAAGCATTAGGTACAGACAAACCCTGCACAAGTAGCAATGTTCAGAAATATAACAGCAGTACTCACATTTAGACCAACTCCTCTAGGCATTACACACAATATATTACTGTTCATCTCCATACAGCTGTTGCAATAGATTCCAAACAAAACTTCCACGCTGTCTTCCTCACAAGTAAGGCAAAGGGACAACACCCAAGTGAAATACTCAATTGTACTCCGCTGTAGCCATGGTATTGGCTAAGGCATTAGCAGCGCAGCTGATGTGCATGTAATTAGCTACTTAGGAACACCAACTGGTCATCAGGATAGCACGTTACTGATCTGTAACTATAAAAGGTTGCCTTGTCACATATTCAAACCATCTGTATCTACCTGTAGGACAGTACAAAACACTGAAAGACGAACCGGAAACGAGTATTACACTAGCTAATAACACCTCCAATTATTAAGATGGCATGTATAACATGTAGTTTATCTGAGTATGTAGTACCTGTACTGTAAGAATTAGTGTAATCAATGCATATAGTGGAATAGCTATCTTGTAGTGATGTATTGTTGAGCAGTAGTAATGCATGTAGTATTCTATGTATGTACTGCAGTAGGTCACACGGCACACTCCACATACACCACAAGGGATTGTATGGGCTTGGAACCCACCAATTCACTTCCAGCCACTATCAGTGTCAGGATTGGTCCAACAAGTATGTGCTATAACAGGGATAGTATATGTCGATATATTGTAACAGTCGGCATATGTAAGGGTGTATAAGTAAGATGAACATGTTAAAGGTGGGCTTACCATACAAATATGGTGTGCATTGTGGGATATTTTGCCAATAACTGTGTAATGTACAACATTCTAGGCAGATCTGTATTCTATTCTACATAGCAGTTCTGTTATGTTATGCAAACAGTAGTTATGTCTACTGGCAATTTCAGTACTCAGTGACAGGATATATAGCATTAGTATTCATCTGACAGGTTAGCAGCATGATAGCAAAGATAAATGGAAGAGCCAGGTAACTATCCATGCACATAACACATGTAATATCCACCTCTCTATCGTTTGCAAGCAACAGCTGTGCATGTGTACATGTTATGCAAATGTGTAGTGACCCTTGTTACAGGGCGGGGCCAAATGGCTATGTGCACTCCTACATAAAGTGGATATTGTGAGTACAGACACACTGGTTGAACTATCAGGTTTGTGTATCCCAACCTCTCATTGCCAACCTAACAGCCGCCTGCACATACTTTATGTAAGGTAGTGCACAGCACTGGTAATGAAACAGGTTGCATATCATCTTCAACTCCAGTGTAACATCTGCAGTAGGACTGTAAGATGCAGGAGACAGCTGCCCATGTGTAATAGCCACATCATAGGTGATGGCTCACACTATCTGATTATATCCTGATCATGTTGATAGTGGCATCAGAGCCTATTGATACATGACTGATTGGAGAGTGGGTGCCTGTGCCCAATAGAGCTCAAGGTCCTGGTGGATATGTGAGTATATACCCAGAGAAGGAAACAGACCTGTAGACACTTGCATCATCTGTAATCAACTAACAGGATGTGATGTGCTCCTCAGAGGAGGATTGCTGCTAAAGGTAGCTACAATGTTTCCATAATAGCCGGTGTTGTCACGTCCATAACACAAATATTTACATATGAACATCACTGTCTAAAACATCTTCATAGGCCATATGTAAACTAAAAACAGTACTTGGTACGTGTAGTACTGACTGCTCATACAGGCATGTCCACCAGTCAGCTACTGGTGTTTCCTAATGTCAGCTTTATGTACGTGGCCATCCTAGGGGAATGTAATCTCTATGCCATGTACACTGCCAAACCCACCTAACACCACACCCCACACATTGTCTGGGATGCAGCTACAGGAGTAAGCTGGATGGCAGTCCAGTCTACAGCCATGACTGGACAGTCACGAGGTGTAGGTTAACATATGCATCTCATGATCACAACCAACACATACCCTTACCAGAACACAGTAAGGACACCCACACACACTACCAGAAATCACACACATTCACATACGCTTCTAAGTATCTGGACAAACAGTGACCTCCTAAGTTGGAATAGACAGACAATGAAATACACAAACTGTATGACATAGTTTGCATAATTGTGCCACACCTCAGAACATGTGGCCAGGACCATGCCCAACAGTACTCATTTGTGAATTCAAACTCTAGCACTATGTTACACACCAACCTATATGAGGGCATACATACTGTCAGCTGCCTGTCTGCCATGATTAGCCACATACTCATACACTCAGACCATCTTTTGAGCTATACACATGGCTCTGGCATATTCCATGTTGTTGTGCAGGACCTGTGATGCAGTAGCCTGGACTGCATGAAAACACATGTAGGAACTGTCAGGTTTTGTAGCCCATGCAGGTATGTCCCAAGGCATGGGAAGCATTCTGCCATTGGCCAGAATGATACTGCAGTACAGGAACAAAAGGATTGTATTCCACAATTGTGTAGTGTAGTGGTGCATGTCACAGGGTATCCAGTATCTGTCGTCCTGGGATAACATGGTTGACAGACCATGATGCTTTGCCAGACAGGGCCTGCACCGGTCACCCCTGGGAATCTGGATACTGCCTAGGGCACATGAGTCCCCTATAGTGCCTTCATCATGCATGGTTCAGGTGAGGGTACACTATTGGTATAGAGACAGCCAAGCAATAAACCGCGGGTCTCACTACACAATGATACTTGTTTGAAACACTATACGGACACACATATGTCAATCCCTAACATGGAGAACATATCTGTTCAGTGGCTGAGACATGTTTCCGTGCTCCAGACAGCACACCTGCATGACGATGTTATAACACATACCTCACCTTTTGCCCATTATCCTTTATTGGTCCATATTCCGGAAGGATATGTACACCCCCACACTAATTGCACTTGCATAACATCAGATGCATTATGCTGAGCGACTACCTTTGTGCCACAGTGGAAGTCAAAATGCACCTAGAGACAGATCACCCACCAGGCCACGGACTTCCCAACTGTCAATGTGCAGTAATGGGGAAAATGATGTCCGAGACAGAACCATAATATTGGCTACTCTCAACTATTCCATTATGAACTGGGAAGACTCTTCATGTACCAACACCTGTGTTCAATGCATGTTGGATTCCATCGCCCCACCGACCTGGATCACAGTAGTCACGCAAACAGGGCTAACAGAATGCTACACATTGTTAGTCTCCAATGCCAATGTTATGTTTCCTAAGAGCAGAGTGGTGAGTGCCATGGCACCCATGCAGATGGACAATGCATGTGCAAATGCTGAATCCTACACAAATGAACCTTCAGCAGTCACATATGTGCAGTGATTGTGCCATTTAAACAGAACCAGGAGTCAACCCAACACAAACATGTAGGCAAACTGGTGGTACTATGCTTTACACCGTACCACAGAAGGTAGTAACTGTTGCAAGAGTTAACACACATGAGTGTAGGTGATCCCTGGTCAGCTTCAGTAAGATGCAGATACACCATATACATCCACACAAAGCTACTGTGAAACTAATCAGCCACATATTATGAGGCCAAACACAGAGCATTCTATAGCTGTGTCATTAATTTTAATGGCAACGACAAGACCTGCCGTGCTGCACAGCACTATGGCATGGGAAGTACTGCACCTACAGAAATAGCACCCATTCATCCAGATAGGGTCTCTGAGAACCTAAACCCACTCCCACCCCCCACCCCCAACAGGTACACTTAGTAATATATCCATGTACACTACAGGGCGCCTGTACTAACGACTATGCAGGTATAAGCTGCACTCTCTAACGCCATACATACAGCTTTCATGGGACCTGTCAACATCCCAGGGTGTATCCTACACAAATGTAAGAACATTCAGCTATCCATATACACATTATGTTCAATCATAGCTCCATGTGATATTACAGATGTGACACACTAAACTTCATACAGGCCTGTGCACAGCTTGTGTAGGCATAACATGAACCACCACATAACATGGTTTGAACATCTGGAGTGTGTCACGACACGGAAGCATTCACCTATACAGTATCCAAATACACACGTGTTGCACAACATACACATACATCCACATCAGGCCACAGATACAGTACATTCACCTTGCTGGTGTCAGACATCACTGTCATGCCTGCTCCTCATGTGCGTGAGGTACACAGATGGCATGTGGGACACAGAGTACTTGTAAGTTAGCCATATGTGGACATAGTTGCCAGCTATCAGTAATATGGTTGCAGATGTGCAGGGGTGTCATCCGTATACCCTTCTGTGACCTGTGGCACACATTCCACATTAGGGTTTATTGTGTATACACCTTGGTGATGTGGGTCACATTCCACATTAAATATGTATTGTATGTGGCATAGTCATGGCTATGAATGGTGTCAGTAGCTCACACTGTATAGCAATTGTGAAGCCACATGATGCCCTGCAATGGCTATGCACATCAGTTCATTGTGCAGTATGTCCCTGCATATTTGTAGGGTGGACAGACAACACTGCATCAGTTGAAAGCCCATGTTAGTATAACACGTCCCTGCATTGGGACACCATTACCGTACTGTAGATTGGAAAGGACACCATTGTGTTACACATGTATGCATGTCATTCAACACATCAGCAGAAGACATGTCATACATGTGACTGGCGAGGTCATACACCACACAGCAGGCCGGTGTACTGTAAACCTGTGCTGGTCTGTGGCACCATTGCAAAGTAGGGACAGCCATGTCAAACGTGTGTACAGCCACATGTACAATGTCTATACGCAGCTCAGGGGTAGGCAGAATAATGTTGAGCAGACATGCACTGCTTTGGGGGAGATATGCAAGCTAGGCCTCAGACAAACATAGTATGTAGTCAACATACCCTAGTGCTCATGTCCTTACACACAGGGGTGGTGGCCAACACAAAGCATCAGTGGCAGATGTACAAAGGTCAGCAATGGTCTGTTAACATGTGGTGTATGTTGCACACACCATGGCAGTGCATTGCAATGGTGCAAAGTGCATGCATTGTGCTGCAGGTACGGGGCATAGTCTACTAACACAAATGGTGCAATACTGGTATGTATGCTAACCACCACTATAAGTATGTAAGGTGCATACCGTCTGCTATACCACATGCATGCTGTTGTGTGCAACTCAGGGATGTATGCTAACTACCACTATAATTGCCTAAGCTGAAACTATAATTGTCTAAGCTGAATGCCATCTGCCATATCACCTGCATGTAGCATGTGTGTCTGTGTCCATCTGTGTGTGTCTGTTGTGTTTTTTCCT